>NW_028274820.1:92787486-93090516 GCF_037043125.1 Eumetopias jubatus
TCTAGATGTTTGGATGACCTGAACCCCACTGCACCTCAGTTTCCTCTTCTATAAAATGAAGTGAGTAGAAGTCAAATCAGGCGGTCTCTGCTAACATACACGTCTAAGCTCCCACACACAGCTCCACACATCAGGGCGGGAGGAGAGGACCTGTGGCTCACAGCCCTACAGAGGCAACAGAGCAAAATACGAAACGAGAGGAGCCACATGAAACACCAACACCTAAAACTGCTGGGCTGAGCGGTGTGTGTCACCTGCGCAGGATTTCTCTGGAATGGGACGAGGGTAGGGCTGTCGAGAGAGCCTGCAGCTTAGAGGGGTGAGTAATGAGCATGGGAAAGCGTGATCGTCCAGCTGTAGCACGCGCGCGTGCACACGCGTGCACACACACACACACACACACACACACACACACACACACGGGCCTCACCTGGACTTTGTAAGTGAAAATGTATTTCCTGATTGAGCCCAGGAAGACAGGCCCCCTGGGAAACTGTCTCTCTCTCATCCCATACATTTCCTGATGGCACGCAATTAGGGGATCACCTTAGCAGAGCAAGTGTGAAGGTGCTTTCACACTGCTTGGCTCTGCTCCGAGAGGCTCCCGGGTAAGGTTGCAGAAGTGTTAAGAGCATTTCTTCATTTTCTTTCCTGTCCTCATCCCCCTCTAGCTTCCTGAGTGCAAAAAAAAAGGGGGTCTTTACACCCAGAAACCAACAATACGCTATGCTAGGTGGTGGCTGCTAAGTCAGGACTGACTCAGAATTAGAGTGCTCATTTTCATCTAGAGAGACAGAAAAGTCCCTCGTGGGATGTAACACAGAAGTGGTAAAATGTAAAAATAGTCTTCCTTTAATTTGGTCAGCGAGGAAATATCCCCTCACTTTTCCCACCATGTCATGGTGCCCAAGGTCTCCCACCCCACTCTAGTGACACAGGATCTTGTTCATGACCAGCTATTTTATGTCTGTCCAGCTACCGCCGAAGGACAATAACCCAAGAAGCATGGCCAGGAACACAAACACAGGTGTGTGTTCATTAGGCCCAGCCCTGTACTTAGTTCAAACACCGCATCACTGACGCAGTGTTATGCGAGCAGAGGGACCCAAAGTCTCCCCTGCCACATGCCCAAACCACCAACTCCTCATGACAGGTGTAGGGTGGGAGATTGCCAGGGTTACACAGCAGTCATGGCAGTTGGTGCCATGTCCTCTGAGCAAGGGGAGGCTCTCGAGGAGGGGAAGACGCCAGAGGGAATGCAGACCCACCTTCCCTGTCCCAACAACAACAGCACTGTTTGCATTTCTTGACCTCTCCGCCTAAAACACATTAAAAATTACTTAGAAACTGTAACACCCCAGGAGTCCCCTGATAAGATTATCTGTGGGAAGACTACAGATCAGTCGCCTGTCAGCCATTACCACCACAGAAGAAGGGTTGTCTGCCCAGAGAGGTGAGTTGTGAAGGAGGAGAACACACACAGGCCAGGCAAGGAACAGAGCAGGATGCCAATAGCATGAGGTAGGTTGTTTCTTCAGTGGAGGTTCCAACAGGCTAAATGCTGGAAAAAATTTCCACACAGTCCGTGAAGAAGTAAAGAAGAAAATCATCATTGACTCCCAGGGAAGAACATGAGATACGCTGACCCCAAGCTCAATACCGTATGTTCCCATAACACATATTCTCTCATAACCAATATCATTGAAATCACTATGGCCATTATTTAAAAAGATAAGAATAGGGGCGCCTGGGTGGCTCAGTTGTTAAGCGTCTGCCTTCGGCTCAGGTCACGATCTCGGGGTCCTGGGATCGAGCCCCACATCGGGCTCCCTGCTCCGCAGGAAACCTGCTTCTCCCTCTCCCACGCCCCCTGCTTGTGTTCCCTCTCTCGCTGTGTCTCTCTCTGCCAAATAAATAAATAAATAAATAAATCTTAAAAAAAAAAAAGATGAAAATAATTGGCAAAACACGTTGTTACACAGGATCAGATGTACCTTATGTCAGTGTTCCTCACGTGATAGCTCTTTATCAGATTCTGATAGAAATAAGGATTCTGTAGAAATACACTGATATGAAAATATGTCCAGTGCATTCTTTTAAACGGAAAAAGTTCTTAACAAAAGAGGATGTGTATATATATATATATAAATACATATGTATAAAATATTACAAAATATGAACATCTCTGAGTGAAAATATTGCAATTTTTTTAACTGCAGTTTCTGATTTTTTCTGCAATGAGGAATATATTACATGTGTGGGTTTTTTTTTTTAAGTTTAAAAAATATGGGGGAGCCTGGGTGGCTCAGTTGGTTAAGCGTCTGCCTTTGGCTCAAGTGGTGATCTCAGGGTCCTGGGATCAAGTCCCTGCTCAGGGGGAGTCTGCTTCTCCCGCTCCTTCTTTTTTAAAAAATATGATACAGCACGGTCAGCCTGGAGAGGGGAGGAGAGGCCTTTCCCAGGAGAGGCGGGGAAGCAGAGCACTTTTAATCACAAGCAGCCAGTTCCCCCAAGCACAGTCCGTACTGCACCTCTGCTGCCCCCGTGTGATTGAGAGAAGACCTGGCACCCAGCACCCCGAGACAAGGAGGAACTGGGACCAAACTCCAAGGTTATCTTGAATAAATTCCTCTTTCCCTTTTCACCAATTCATGGTGTAGATTTGTCCCACTCCTGATCATGGGGCACAGGGCTTCTGCAATGCCAAGTGCTAGGATGGGCATTCAGGATGCTAACAAGATGGACACAGACTCTGGTCGGGGTTCAGGACCCAGAGATCCACTAGGGCAGGAGTGAAGTTGGAAGTGAGAAGGGGCAAAGCCTCGGGAGACCATTAACTACAGGGAACCAGGAAACTAGAATCCTAAAGCGGTATTGGAAACTGCCTCCTTTACCGCAGGGGATTAAGGTGAGAGCACCTCAGGCTGGTGGTGTTTACTTCTTCTGCCATCTGTCAGCGGAGCACCTGACCTGCTATTTGAGCACAGACATTCCCAGAAATGCAGAGGGAAGCCCAGTGGGGTTACTATGTCCAATGTTCCCACTGATGGTAGTTTTAACTTATGAGAAGAAAAGCCTGCTGCCTGAGCATCAAACCATGAAGATGGAAGCCAAATTTAATGTTATTATCAAATGACAGCCAAATATATTTAACCTGATCCCTTAACAACTGCAAAATTATTATTAGGCATTAATGCTAAGACTTAAAATGATTAAATAATATTTTTCTTACCTAAAAGTCTATTTTTCTGGGCTTGCATTGTTGGATCTATAACAACTAAGGGCAAGAGGATCCCCTCACTAATGAACATTTTAATTTTTAAAGCATAAGTAGGCGCTGTGCGCGCACACACACACACACACACACACACGAATTCTGGATTAAACTCCCCAACTCTTAATCCTATACCTTACCCCCCTTTTTCTTAACCATATACCTCAACCCCATATCTGCATATTACCCAGGATAATACTCAATATGTTTCTCCTATATTGAGGCTCCAGAGTCAGATTGCCTGCATTCAAATGCAGCTCTAGCATTTACTGTGTGACCTTGGGCAAATCACCTAACCATTCTGAGCCTCAGTGATCTCCTCTATATAATGGGGATATTAATAGGCTCACCTCATAGGGCTGTTGGAAGGTTAAAGGAGTTAATATCTGTGATGTACTAAAAACAATACCTGGCAAGAAAGTGCTAGAAGAGCCCGTTAACTCACTCTGTCCTATAGTTACTTTTTTAAAATGGGTTTGAAATGTCATTAATTTTTATAAGCAGTAATTTAAAAAGCAAACCTGGTCTCTTTTCTTTTCGTGAATAAACACCATTTGTTACTAAAATTGGGTGACGATGAAGAGGCCAGTCCCTCCCTGTCCACCTCTAAAGTTGAATGTCATTTTCAGAAGAATCAAACTTACCATCCTTACTCTCCTCCAAGCTTGATGCCATGTATTTTAGGAAAAGTAAAGAACGTGTGTGTGTGTGTGTTTGTGTGTGCGTGTGTGTGAGTGCGTGTGCAAGCGCACGTGTGTGGCAGGAACAGGCGGGTGGAGTATGGCCGTCCCGAGCACCTTTGCACATCTCTGCTGTCCTCCACTTTCCTCCCACTCTGGTCCTGGATCTGTCCCCCCTTTTCTCCCACCTTCCATTAGGCAGTTTGAACAGCTCCTTACTCCAGCGACACTCACCTGTTAGTGTTCTCCAGAACCTCTACCTTCTTCCGAAGCTCCAAGTTCTCAGTTGAACAAGACTCCACCCTACAGAGGAGCAAGAGAGAAGAAAATTAGTTGTATCACTTGAGCAAATGCGAAGCCAGGAGCTAGGGTGGAGGCAGGTGGGGTTTGGAGAAGGAGGACTGGGCATCAGCTACTCTAGGGAAATGAGGGAGAGAACCTGGCCAGCCTGAATTGGGGAGAAAGGTAAGAAGACAAAAGAAAAAGAGAGAGAGAGAGAGAGAGAGAGATGAGTAACACATGCCCCAGGACCAGAAAATGAATAGGGATGGTACAAAATGCAAAGTCCTTCCAGGGTGTTCCAACCTCGATTTCTTTCACCTCATCCCTATTGCTCTCAGTGCCCATCATTCATGTCCCCCATACTATGGGGGTCTGGATGCTGCTGGCTGTAGTCTTGGCCAGAAGGACTGATAGGAAGCCAAAGGGCTTGGGATAAACAATAGGGGAGGACAAAAACCCAGCACCTCAAGCCAAGGAATCCAGCTGCAGGAGCATGCAAGCCTCCAAGACCATCTTGACCCTGAAGCCTACAGAAGATAATGGAACGGAACGGGACTACTTCATGCTCAAGTACCAAGACCTAAACTAGGATGTAGAGACACGAACTTTCAGTAGGAATGTCAACAACCAGCCAGGATCCACTCCTCTCCCCAGACACGTGGGAAGATTCATTTCTGGGTTGGGGGCCTCATTTCCATCTTAAATGATACTCGTTGGCCAGCCAGAGAACTATATTCTAAGGCTAAGACAAAATTGCATTTCATTCATGTTTTTCTACTAGCCCTCCGGATATTTTGGACTATTCAGAACAAAAGGTGCCTTTGAGTGTTTTTGTGGGAAGTTGCTAGGCTGCATCATGAATTATAGTAGACGGAATGTACCACCAGTCGGCACCAGCCCGACTCACTGTACTGCGAGCGCTCCTTCTCTAGGGTGTGAGGGATTAATTAGCACTGCTCCCTTTGGCTGAAACAGTGCCTCTCCTCTGAGCAGAGTTCCAGGAACAGGAACGAATGTTACTATTTGCACTTGTTTGAAAGGAAGCCTTTGAGGACTTACTCTGGTTAGAAATGGTGTGGTACCAATGCCTGCTAAGATAGAGTGTATTTTTTACTTAAGGACATACTTATAAGGGCTCCCCTCTAAAAACCACTAGGTGGCAGGCAAAACATAGCTGATGAACCAACGGGCTTTAACGGTGGCCAGAATGAACTTCTACTTCTGGAAAACAGAAGCTTCGCTCACTCCCGTTTCCCTATGCAGACTCCCCAATAAACACACCCAGTCTCACAGAGGCCTTACTTTTTCTCCAAGCTGTCCATGTATTCTTTCTTCTTTCTCCTACTTTCCTGGGCAGAAATCTGAGAAAGAAGGGGAGGAGAAAGGATTAACTTCCTGCCATCTCCTAAGTCAGTTATGTGTACGTGGAAGAGAGGAGTCTGTTAGCACACAAATCACCAGGGTCCTGCTCATTTCTGTGGCCACTCTTCATTTAGATAACCTGCTGGCTCATCTGTGAGTCACCTCTTCTGACCTCCCTGGTTCCAACCAGCCTGTGTGGTCACTGCTAGTTCACCAAACTGGGCCCCACGTGGGAAGCATGGCAGGCCTGAGTCAGAACAGAACACGTGGGTCACAAACCATCTGTGTGGTCTTAGATAAATGATTTCAACTCTGTGGGCCTCCGTTGGCTCAACTATAACTTATACACAGAGAGGGTTGGGCTTGGTCAGACATAAGCCCCCTACTGGTTCTGCACATGGACCAAAAGTGGTAACTGAACTCTTCTTTCTTTCTCTGCCTCCTGCCTTCTGGCCTGTCTGTGCCCTAGCCATGCCCCTCGGCCTCACCAGTCCTGATTTGCAGCGTAGGGACCTAGGGCTAGGAGACTCCTGAATCCAGGTATACAACAATAGACTAGAGAATTTTTTTTTTAATCAAAAACCTAGTAAAGAAAAAAATTAAACACCCATAATGCATTTATATTTATTTATAAATTATGTACATGCCCACTAGAAGGAAATACTGTGTACATCATAAAACAGAAACTTAAAAGGCTGAGATAAAAAAAAGTAATGGGAGTTCTAATGTTTTCCTGTCAGCGCTGAATGGATCCCCTTGGGCACCAAGGAGTATGCACCCCCAGTTTGGGAGGAGTTCTAATGTTTTCCTGTCAGCGCTGAATGGATCCCCTTGGGCACCAAGGAGTATGCACCCCCAGTTTGGGACCCACTGACCCAGAGGATGGGCAGAGGGACTGGAAGAACACAGTCACCACTGAGGGGAAGGGCAAGGCTGAGCCTTGTCCCCCTACCCCCCCGGCCATGAGATGGGCCAGTGTTGGCCACTGGGAAGAGGGGGAGTGGGGGCACGCAGGCTTAATTCTGGTCATGGTCTCTGTTCATAGAACCAACTAGATTTGAAGGGCTCACCTTGTTCTTGATTTTCCTCCGAATTTTCTTCAGAGCCTTCTCCTCTGATTTTGTTAGAGGCAATTTGGTGGGGATGGGATAGCCCTCGGCGATCAGGGTCCTCTTCTCCTCTTCTGTCAGGACCAGTGGGCCTGATCCTTGAAGTTTCTGTGCAGATCAAGGGGCAGAAAAAGGGTCAAAGCAGAACAACTGGGCATATTCAAGAAACTTGGCAATGTCTGAGAGAAAAGGATGCTCGTCTGCTTCTGGTGAGAGATGAGTAGTTTGAAGGGGAAACAAAGACAGAGAACACACTCTCATGTGAAGGTTACAACCCAAGGATTATCATTCAAGGGAAAGGGTGAAGAAACCTCCACCCATCAGTTCCCAGAAGGTACCCCACTGGCTAAAACATCAAAAGTAACATTACAGGATTCATTTCCCACATCTCTTGAGATTTCATGGCCTTGGAGTGATGGCGGATTCACTTGGAGCTCTGTTGATGAAAGAGTTTCCTTGTTCTATGAAAACACAATTTTGCAAGATGCTCTCCACACACCAGGGGTCACTTCTTGTCCCCCACTGACAGCTAAGGGGCCTGGGCTCCCAGAAATACACCTACAGGCACATCCAATGGAAGTCTCTGGCTTGCAACAGTCCCAGATGGTCCATCATCAGTGAAGAAGAGGACTGTAGCTCATCTCATTCAGGCCGTAATAGAATGATGTGTTTAATACATAGTCAAAGAAGCTGAGCGCTGACTACATTTGAGCCCCACAGTAAATGTCACGGAACACTCAAAACAAACTGCATCTCTCGAGTCATAGCTTGTGATCAAGATTGAGACTGAATTAATACACATGAAAGGCTGAGGGCAATTAAATGCTACACTGTAATATCAACTCAAGGTGCATTCACAATCTGGGGAAAGAGACACATGAGTGTGTGTGATAAGGAAAGGCTTAGGGTAGGAGAGGACACTTGCATTGGGCCTTTTGAAAGGAAGGGGATGATTCCCATAGAGAGGAGGGCATTCCAAGCCAAAGGCCGTATTCTGAAAAGCACTTGAAGATGCTACTCTGTCTAGAATGGATAAGTTCTTGAAATAGGGAAGGGTCAAGGCGCCTAGTACTGAGTAGAGGTATTCAGATTTGATACCTAGAGCTAATTGAGAAACACAAAGAACACACTATGGGGATGTGACATTGGGAGGATTTCCTAACATGGCCACAGATCCAGAACTCTGGGACACACTGACTTTAAATCGTCAAAATTATATTAATTGACAGATGGTTCTTATAGAATTTTTAAATATCTCATTCAAATTTTCTCTATGTGATATAAATTCAGTAAGGTTGATAATAATTTTATGATTTTTCAAATTTCACAGAAATCAATGAACTCTTCAGAACAGTAAAATGTTAATTATCTGTCCCTATTTTTATTTGGAAAAAGGTGCCCTTAAGGATGACTCATGCTCTAACTTGAGTTTCTGCATTGGGAGTCGTACCACAGGAAAAAAGGGTTAAACTATATTCTTGAGCTTTCAAAAACAAAACAGTTAATCTCAAAGTTTTGAGTTCATCAAAGATTGTTTATTTGAAAAACAAGTTATTTCCTATTTTAGGCCATAGGATCATCTAAACTGATGGTAAGTATTTGGGGCATGATTTTGAGGAGGAAGGCAACACAACATTTTTACCCCTCATGTTTCTGGCTGTGTAAAATAAAACATACAAGTAGTAACTGGAATGTGCACAGGAAAAGGAAGAAGACTGTGTTAAACCTGGTGAGGTTATAGGCAGGTCTTAAAATAATGTTCTTTAAGATGGCTAGCACCCTGTTTTAGCAATTAAACCTAAGACCTCCTTACAAGAACAAAAGTCAAGTGGCCTTGAAGGGCACCCACTCCTAGTGAAGCTCCAAGTAACCCAAGGGAAAGGGTTCAAGCCCCGAGCTGCCCTCAGAATACTCACGTGAGGCGCTGTGAGGAGAGGAGAGCTGGACAGGGCCGAGGGGGCCCGGGCCACGGCTCTGGCGGGGCTGTGGGTCTGAGGCAGGCCAAAGGGGTGCAGGCGCGGGTTGGGGCTCAGGCTGCCCTCTGAGTCACTGCTGTGGCTGCTGGGAGGGGTGGGAGGTAAGTGCAAGTGTTCCACGGAGGCTGAGGGAAAGAAAGCGGATTTCATCCATCAGACAGCAACGAAGCGGGACTCAGGGGCAGTTAAACAGCTGGACGTCCACACGGCTGAACTCAGGTCAGCCGAACAAAGGGATGAAGATTCTGCATGTGCTGATTTGGAAAGATCTCCGACAGATATTGTTGGGGGAGGGGGGCATCAAGGTACAGAACCGTGTATAAAGCAGCCCTCCTCTTGTAGGAAAGAGGAGCGGAGGTGAATACAGACTCATATTTGCTTGTCTCTGCATAAAGAAATACTGGGAAATATATAAGAAATTAATAAAATTGGGCTGCCTGGGTGCCTCAGTCATTGGGCGTCTGCCTTCGGCTCAGGTCGTGATCCCGGGGCCCTGGGATCGAGCCCCACACCGGGCTCCCTGCTCAGTGGGAACCTGCTTCTCCCTCTCCCACTCCCCCGCTTGTGTTCCCTCTCTCGCTGTGTCTCCGTCTGTCAGATAAAAAAATGAAAAATAAATGAATAAGTAAATAAATAAATAAAATCTTTAAAAAAAGAAAAAGATAAAACAAATTAATAAAATTATGACCTCTTGGGGGCGGGGGAAATTAGGGTAGACTGTGGTAGTGCCGGCATAACTTCTCATTGTATTCACTTCATATCATTTATATTGTTTGACTTGTAAACCATGTTAATGGATTAGGTACTTTAAAAAAAAAAATTGCAAAACTTGGGGCCCAAGAGCAATTCCAATGGCTACTTTGAGAAAAGCTCATTTGTTTCTGAAGGAATGTGCATGGTAGGGCCTGTAGGCAAGACACCAGACATTCTTCCTTCAGAAAATTCTAAATCCATCTGTAGATAGGTAGGCAGACACTAGAAAAGAAGTGTGTGTGTGTGTGTGTGTGTGTGTGTGTGTGTGTGTGTGTGTGTGTGTGTGTGTGTGTGTGTACATGTGCGCGTGGGCTTTGCTGCTCCCTAGTCCCCTGGCCTCCCCTCAGGGAGTCACAGACACGCCGTCTGCTGGAAGCAGGGAGCCACAGTCGGTGTTACCAATCACACATCCCCAGGGCAGCAGGGATGGGCTCCAGTAGGGAGAATCCACTCTGAGCTCAACCTTTTTGACAAAAGAGCTCTCCATTTTCTGGCCTCCTTTCTATTCCCGCTAAGCCGAAATGCCTTGAGCGCCAGCCACTGTTACTGAGCCAACGGGCATAACCTTGGGTGAGCCTTTCACCCCACACCCCCAAGGGGCACCCAAGACAACTGAGCCCTTTAGCACAGAAGCTGCAGCTTGGCCGGAGGAGTGCTTGGGGCCACAGAAAGGCTTCGACCTCTTCTTTTCTCCTGTAACCAGAGACTGCCTGAGGTGGGAAGCGTCTTCTGAGGCATAACTGACCTAGCAGATCCCACCCAGAGCTGCCTTTGCAGGTGACAAGCAATGACCAGGTGGCTCTCTCTCTTGAAATACCTGAATATCCGAGGTAACAAGTAATGTGCCTTCCAGCCACCCTCCCTGCTATTCACACCACACAGCTCTTTCTTCTCTTACTCTCTTCCTCTTTTTCTACCATAGTACCTTTCACTAGATGCTTCCCTTTTTCTCTGACAAAGTCTTGCCAAAGAGCTCCCTGGGTTTTTTAGAGTCTGTGGGTACTCCACAAGCTAACGAATATTCTAAAATAATCCTTGTATCTCTAGTGCCAACATCTCTGCCAACAGTTCCGGGGGCCTCAAATATGTGCCCCCCTAGAACGGAGTCCTGAGAGTGTTAACCAAGTAGCAAAGTAGCAAAGTCTCTCCATGAGCTCCCCTTGGTGGAACATTCCTAACCCCTTCTGGTTCGGCACTGCCAATTTGAATACACTTTTGCTCAAATAAACTCCTAAAAATCTTAATATGCCTCAGTTTATCTTTTAACAATGGTGGGAAAAAAACAAAACAAAACAACCAAACCCAAGAGCAAAACCTATTAGGGGCTCCCGTTGTCTGCCACACTGTGCTGTCATATTCTGGAGCAGTAGCCAAGTGTACCTAGAGCTTACTTGTCCCTTTCACTTAGCACCGTCCAAATTATTCTAATACTTTTCTCCTTTCCAAGCAGAAGGTGCTCCACAAAAAAAACAGAAATGGCATGACAGAAGTGAGGGAAACTCGAATCCCCTCTTTCCTGCTTATTAAGAGCTACTGACCTCGCTCTTGGTGCTTCGGTATCAGATTTCTAAATATCATTTGAAATGCTAGTCTCAGATTACTTGAAAGGTCTGGGGACAATAAGCTACTTTGCCTAGAAGCTCCACTGCATACAAGGATATTGAATTTCCTCCTCTCTGTTTATCTAGGATAATGAAGGACTGCCTGCCACTTACTTTACTCTTGAAATGTTTCTCCTCCAGTGATCCATTCATTGTTACAGTTAGGACACTTTCTGAAGCATACTGCAACATAAACTAAAAGAGCAAGATGTATTTGATAGTGTTCATGAAAATGAAAGGAAATCCTTGAGAACAGTATGTAAGCTGAAAGGCACTAATGGATAACACTCGGTGGAAAGAAATATTGTCTCTATATGGATTCTAGTTGATATTGTTAATTTCAAAAATGTATTGTTTCTTACTGATAATAAAGGCAAATACCAACCCTGATTAAATTGTCACAGATAACATCCTGAGTTCGTTTCTAGTGGAATGAAGGAGGTTATGCTTTCATGAGAACTGCTCATTTGTAACACCCATCCATTAAGCATGCACCATAACACAGAGGCCTTTTCTATGACAAACGCATATACGAATTTCTTATTTGTTGACCACACTACTGAACTGTCCTTCTAACCTCATCCTGAAGACATAAATAAAAAGGAAGATGACAGCAGGCCTGAAGCCACAAAATTTAAAGCACAGGGGACACGCAGGGGTATCTCAATTTAAGAAAAAGCAAAGAAAGCTTCCTTCGACTCTATGACACTTGGGGGGTCAGTTTTCAGGATTCCTACTTATGGGCTTCATCTGAGAACAAGAGGGAGAAATCAGAAAGAAACTGACACAGAGAAAGAAAAGGCGAAAAGTATGACAACTTTGAATATGACATTATTTTGTTCTAAATGGATGGCAAGATGCCCAGTGAGATGCATGAACTAATTTATAAATAGGGAAGAGGCTCCTTGTAACTATTGTCGCCTAAAATCAACATTTAAACACACTGAATGATCAGACAAATTGTGAATTCACTTTACAAAGGGCAAGGTGCTTTTGTGGATGTTTGTGTCTTGGCCTCTACTGCTCACCACAGCAGCACAGAGAATGGGGCTTGATTCACACGTTCACACCCAGAAAGACAACACTTGCCTTGTTCACCAGCACCCAAGTCATAGCTGACTATAAAGGTTGGGAAAGGTTTGGAAAAAAAAAACAAACAAACAAAAAAAAACACCCCTGCTGGGAGTAAAAGTAAAATACAAGATTTAGCATAAAAGTCTTAAGCACATACACCTATTTAGATAAAAGATTTAAGCATATAACATAGATGGGAAGTTAAAATTTAGCTTTCGACATCTGTACTTAGAATCAAGGTTTTAAAGAGCTGAGCTATTTCAGAAAGCAGGTGATGCCTACAGTACAAATTAATCCCAGCACTTTCTCCCACATTCCCTTTCTCCATGCATGGATATCTGGGAATGCTAAGGAAGGCAGGGAGAGTAGACAGACCTTCTTTAGGAGAGAAGTTGAGGAACTGATCCACTTCATGAGGCTCCAGCTTAATTTTAGGAATAACGGTCTGGCACAAGGAATCAACCTAGAGGGAGAATTTCAAACACAGTGTTTAAAAAAATAAAAATCAGCAAGAAAGGTCAGGGTCTTGGGCCTTGCTCCACTGGAGCAGCAAGGCCCAAGACCCTGACGTTTCTTAGTTACATACTAAAAAGTCCACTGGACTAACATCTCGTGGGGCAAGGAGACTAAGACACGCTCTAGGAGCCCAGTGCAATGAACAGATCCAGGCAGCGAACGAGAATGGCATTCTAGAGTGCAGCTGCAGAGGGGCTCTGTCCACAGTCCCCCATCTTTTCCAAGATGGATTGTAAAGAGCGCTAAGAACGAGTGTGCGCCAAAGCTTTGGCAGCTCTGCTGCTTCCGTGCGACCTCTTCCTAAACAGGTACAGGTAGATAGGACACCTTGCTCAGAGGAGATCTGACTTAACATCAGTGGAGTCACTGTTTATAAACCTTTGGCTCCGAACTTCAGGAAACTCAGGTCTGGCTTCCAACATCTGGAAGAAAATGTCCACATATGATACCTGGTCCATCACTGGACACTAGAAACACCCAGAGAGAAGGTGGGGTAGGCATGTAGGCATGGAATCGAACAAGGAAGAAATGCCCAATTTTGTATGTTTTCCATGTGTAATACAATAAAAGTTGGTTGGTGGGAGATCCCCAAATTGGGTCAGGGCAACTCCACACTGCACAAGGAAGGGAAAACATTACACAGGACCGACACTTCCATCAGCCCCGGCATTCGAGCCAAGGATCAAATTATCATTTAACCCTTCTCTTTCCACTGGCCTAAAAATCAATCCCATGGGGACTTTGGGGTTTTTTTAACCACGGATATCCATCTATTTATCTTAATTTTATAACAGCAATCATTGGAAAAATGAAATCAGACTTGTTACCAGTTTTCTGAGCAATGCCTTTAAAGGAAGTGGTATAATCAATACTGATCCCAAATCAACATAACCTTGATATATACATACATACATATGCAATTACATATTTGGAAACATCTAGAGCCACTAGTTCCAAAAAAAGGTTAAATGCCTTATTGGAGAATGAGGATCCGTGTCTTTTGATCCAATGTATGTGTAGGGAAGAAAAGCGAGTATACCCCAGTATTCATTTCCAGGGGGGGTTCCTCCTTCTCAAAAGGGGTGGAGATGGCAGTGATGGTCAGAGTGACAGAGGGAACAAGTCCTGGGGGTGGCTCCTCTGTAATTGGCTCTGTCTTGATGGTTGTTGATGGAAAGTCTGTAGACAGGTACCATTTCTCACTTTCCACTTCATCTATGGGAAGAAGACAAGCACACGTATGAATCTGGTCAGGGGTATCAGACATAAGTAAAACAAATGACCACTGATCTTGCTCCTCAAAAACAGAGCTCCAACCAGGAGTTACTGAGCAAAGAATAAGAGGAAATAAAGTGAGGATGTGAGAGAGGAGATCAATGGATAAAGAAATGAATGGCCGAGTATGAATCCATACTTGTATTTGCCTTGAGTGTATGTATGCCTAAAGGAACCTCAAGGGTCCATGCAAAAGAAAGAAACCTGCCTTCCTGGTCAGAGCAGGAAAGAGACTGGGTGGACAGGCAACAGGACAGGAGGGAGAATCTCAATGTGTGATGCTTTACACTTTTTGGTTTTCAAACCAAGTGACTGTGTCATCTATTTAAAAATAAGTAAGTACACTTTTTAAAGGTGTATTTATTTATTTGAGAAAGAGAGAGAGCGTGGCGAGGAGAGGGGCAGAGGGAGAAGGAGAGAGAATCCCAAGCAGACTCCCCGCTGAGCGCGGAGCCCAACACGGGGCTCGCTCTCACGACCCTGAGATCAGGACCTGAGCTGAAATCAAGAGTCGGATGCTCAACCAGCTGAGCCACCCAGGTGCCCCAATAAGTACATTTAAAATTAAGAAACAAATGGTGTGTAACCAGAGTCTCGGGGGAGAGGACTGGGGACCAGGGTGAGGCGGGCTCTATTCTTCTCCCAGTGGACAGTTTGTTGGTTTTCTTTTTTTTAGTTTCTTCTCACTCCCTGTTTTTGTCTTCGTTTCCCTATGACCCCACTTATGCCTTAAGCCTGACCTAGACCTCCAGAACTTTACTTAGCCCTCTGCGAAACTTCAGAGTTTGTAACAAACATGTGCCTTTACTGAAAGGAACCAAATATCTAGAGAAAAGAGCTGGATTTTGGCAAGTGTAGATCTTGGCTCGCTACTGGCTTTCATGATGATCACAGGCCTGGGGATCAGGACAAAGGAATAAGAACAGACAGAAGCACCTCTACACTTAATGCACATTCTTCTAGGAGCTTACATCCACCTGTTTCTTACCAAATTACTTCAGAGCTACTAGCCAAGCACAGCCCAAAAGGAGGGAGATGGGCAGGAAAAGAAAAGACAAGGAGATTGCAAACAGATGTAGAACAAGAAAAAAACAAGTCAGAAATTCCCCAAGTCAGCATTCCTTATCTGAAACCATGTTTACTAAAATGAAGCTAAAATAAAGCAAAAATACGTTCCTCACTTTATGAAAATGTTTAAACACACACACACACACACACACACGGTTAGTGAACCATTACTGTACAAAAGAGCAAAGTCGTTCCCATTAGGCAATGATTTTACACTCAAGAATTGGACTCAAGCTTACTTCAGGAAAGGTACATGAAGATCATTTAGAACTGCTAGAGATGGGGAAAGAGTGGGCATAGAAGCTAAAAACCAAAGTTCACAATTACTAAAATTGTGTTTCCTAAGCAACTTCCTTAAAACCCAAGAAAACATTAGATTCACATGTACAAAGGAAAATGATTTGCCCCCCCCAAATCTAGTTTATAATTGACTTGATTCATTATCCCAGCCCCGATTTATTTCTTGAGGCAAAGTAAAGATGGGCAAGACTTCGGTTGGTTGAAGATATTTTGCTTTTGGAACTTGTTCTATAAAGCTGCTGAGTGCTACGGTGTGATGGTAGAATTTCCATCATTTGCGGGGTGCACACCACATCCTGGCTGAGGGGGAGGGGGAGGAAACAAAGGGCCTTTTGATGGCGGCCAGAGGAGAGAGACCACACCATATTTGACACAGAATTCTGCTGGCTAGATGGGCACCCTGCTCAACTTAGAGAGGCAACTGGATGAAGAGCCAAGAGAAGATTCTAATGCCTCTCCCAAAATGAGCTTAAGAACTACAAAATTCTGTTACCAGCAAGGAAGACACACTCAGGACAGATCCGGGAAGAGCTGGAGAGACGGAGTACACAGATTACACTTTCTCTATTCAGCAATGACATATGGATGCCTTTGCTTTGTGAAGTCAACACTTACAGCCTGTCCACACTGAGCAGTATTTATCCCTGCCAGGGACTGGAAGAGAGATAGTAAGATGCAATACAGCCTCAGTATATATTAAAATTAACAGTAAGGAGGCATCGTTGAGAAAAGGTCACACCAGGAAATTGTGAGATGAGGCCAGATCCCCAGGCTGTGCACTTATATGACTACTGTAATGAAGCTTAATTCACAGGGGGAAAATAGAGGAAAAAATAAAAACAAAAAGCAATACAAAACTATAAGACAAAATGAAGACAGGTAATGCAATCAGTTCTTCCAGTGTAGCTAAGCAATCCTCAAACATAGGACAAGAGAGTTGATATTCTTAATGCTCAGTGTCCTACAAGCCTATTTTAAAATTATATATATAATCATTGCTATATCAGGAATGGAGACTGAAGGATGAACAATGAAACTTAAAACTACGAAGCAAAACCTCCTCTCTCAAAGACCCTGAACTCTTCCAAGTGAGAAGTCCAAGGAAGTTGCCTCTCTTCCCGTGACTTTTGTTGAGGACAAAACACTGGTGTTGCCTTTATGCTTCCACTCCGATAAAGTAATTTACTTCTCTAACTTGAGGATGATTTTTGAATCGGAAAGAAGTTGAAGGCCATCAAGCTCAAATACATCATTTTATAACAAGGAAATTGACACATAGATCCAGATCACACAGTGAAATTGTGGCAGACCCAGATCTCTGCACTTCCAACCAGTAGTCTTTCTGTCAAAGAAACAACTAAAAATGTAAATAAGGATTTGTGCACAGATATGCTTACTGCTGCATTATTTATAATCACAAAACACTGAAAATAACCAAAATAGTAGAGAACAAGGGCAAGGTGAACAAATTATGATGTATCCATATGTGGAACATTTATGCAGACAGTAATATTACACATACAAAGTCTTTTTAATAACAAGGCAAAGAAAGATTTATTATAGACTATTAAGAAAAAAATCGGGATATTAATTTATATACTATTAATGAAGAAAGTGACAGAAAAAAGGCTGAAAGGAAGTATATCAAAATAGTAAAAATATCTCTGGAAAAGAATTCAGAACATGAATGACATTTTTTTTTCTTTAGATTTTATATGATTTCTAAATTTCCTGTACTGGGATATACTGTCCCTGGATAATCGCACATGGACATGGCCTGCTTCTACCTGCTCTATTTTACAATGATTTATGATGGTAATTATTATTAGATAGAAGCCCCAGTGGCTCAAGGGGGGCCCATTCAGAGTCCTTTGACTCAACAAGAGTCAGTGAGTACTTTCGTGTTTATTATAAACTGCATAATTGGCTTCAGGTCTATAGTCACCCCTCTATCCATGTCCATTGTCATGCAATTTTGCAGTGCCCTCCCACTGTGGACTAATCCCCACCTCGGATTGGCTACATGACTTGCTTTGGCCTAAGGGATGTTAGCTTCCTAACACAAGTAAAGTCTTAAAATGCACTTGCACAACTTGTACTTTCGACATCCTAATGAAAAGGATGTGCCAGGACAATCTACTGACCCCGGGAGAAGGAGGGCAGACATGTAAAACAGAGTTTGCCCCCCAAATGAGCCTGACCAAGATCAGTCAACTCCCAGCCTTAAACATGGGAGTGAATCTGGCTGAATCTAGGAAAATTACTCAACTGTCCTCCACCTGAAGCAGCCAACCTCCAGCCAAGGCACAGACATATGAACTATAACAACAAATGATTGTGGTTAAAGCTAGAGTCTTGGGGTGGTTTGTTACACAGCAATATTGCTGACTTATACAATCTAGCTGAATGTGTAAACAAGAAACTAAATCCATTACATCAGAACCCATTGCAACAAAACAGCCACACCTTGCCATAATAATTCCTCTAAACCATCATTTGTGAACCATATCAATAAATTTATAGATCGACTGATTAGATCTACCAATTACATCATAAAATAATTGACTGCACATGAACAAAGTCAGCCAGTGCGAAGTTTGGTGAGAACAGCATTCCATTGGCAGTTGACATTAGAGAAAAGAGTTTTCATCCTAAACTACTAAGTGTTGGCTTGTCCTCTGTTCCTCACTGTAAATAAATATCAAATCAGAGAAAACAAAATGACAAATGTAACCTATGAGGCAGGGAGTTAACAAAGGGTAGAGTGAAAGGGAGTGAGCAGAACACGTATTACAATTTTCCATGTGACCTTATTTGTGTAGTTTTATTATTTGGGCAAAAAGATCAGTAGAGCCACCATGGCTTAGAATTGGAATTATGCTTAGATGTTTGAGTTATTGGCTGAACTACAAAAACAAAAGTCAATACACTCTACCCTCTCTAGTTTCTAAAACCTGAAGCTCAGATATTGAGTTGAAAAAAAGGGTTTTTTTTTTTTTCCTAAATTGTGTTTACCTGCCTTTTAAGTTTCACTTCAGAAGGAAAACATCACCCAATAAGGTCAGTAGTGCATACCTCGGGGAAGAAGAACAACCCCCATATCATCTGATTTTATTTATAAACAGCTTCCTGTCAAAGGTCAAACTCAACTGGCACATTTCCTCAGCATCACCACTTAACTATCAGCAAGGAAATAAAAACAAGCCCCTGTCTCCTGGTGGTGAGCAAGTCCTTCCCATCCAAGGACAAAATGGAGCTGCTGTGAGAAATGAGGCTAGACTCTAAGACTACTCACACAGCAGGGTGCCCAGAGGGGCTAGAATTGAAACCAATGTGGAGGCAACAGCACAATGCACATCCTCAATCATTTCCATGTGTACTGCATAAGTAACTGCATTGAACAGATCCTGATTCCTCGGGAAGAGGGGAAAGAAAAAGGTTAAACTCTAAATTGGGATTAGGCAGTATCTTTACAAATATGGTACATATATATATTTATATATACATATATATATTTATATATGTATATACACATACGTTTATACAGTGCGTGCGTATATATTCTTAAAAAGTGAAATCATATGGGGCAAATACTACTTATAGGATATATACACCTAGATATCCATTTGCTATTTATATAACAGGGCTAACGTGAAAAGGAAATTTTTGTAAATGGTGTGTAACCAGAGTCTCAGGAGAGAGGACTGGGGACCAAGGAAATTTTTGTAAAGTATGCCTCATCTAAATCCCTCAGCGTTTGATAACCACATTTGCTCTTTGAAATGTTTCAAAGGAATTGGCAAATCTTGACTGATTTTTGATACAAAAAGTTCTTAGAGGAAGAAATGCTAAGGCTGGGTTCTGGAGGCTGGGAGAAGGGCAAGAATTGAGTTGAATGTGTCAGAATCCTATTAAACTACAGCCCACCACATGTGGGAATGAAAGTTAGAGGCCTGTCTGTCCATGGTCCCCTCCCTGAGAGCCTTGACCCTGAAATAACCTTCAGTCATGAGTGATATGATGAAGTGGTAAAAATAGTAAAAATAGCAAACACTCCACTGTGAGTGTTTACTATGTGCTAAGTATTGTTCTAAGAGCTTTACATATATTAATTTAATCCTAAGAGCAGCCAGGTATGGCAGGCACTTCTATTACCCACACTTGCTAGACAAGGAACCTAAGAGATTAAATAACTCACCCCAAGTTGCCCAGCTGGTGTGGGGCAGACCTGGGATTCACAGCCTGTTCTCTTTGCCACCCTCGTATATTGCTTTTCAACAGATCAATGATTAAATAGGTCTCTAGCCAAAAGTGATTATAGTCAATTAATGTGTTTTGAGCCCATAATTAGCCACTACAAAAAGTGCAATATTGGCTCTTGCTATATTTGTATAGAATTCAAATCCAGTGTTCCTGAGGTAAAGATTCCCAGGTTAAGACCAATGAATAATAGCTGAAATGTTTTGATTGTGATGTGCCAGGCACTGTTCTCAAGGTTTGCATGTATCAGACAGACCTCTGAAAGCAGCACGCTTTCTCTCGGACAACTCCCTAACTCCATGTCCTTTCTGTGTCTGCATACAGAGAACCTCTTTCCCCTTCTCCAGTCATTCCTACAGCAGCCAGCTGATGCAGTATATATTTAATTATGCAGTAATCTGCTTAAAGGCGACAATATTTACTTAGTGCTCACTAATTGCCAGGCTCTGTTGTAAATATTTAATACACATTAATTCATGTGATCCCCACCACAGCAGTATGAGGTATGTACTATTATCATTATTTTCATTTTAAAGATCAAGAAAGTGAGACATAAGAGTTGAGCAACTTGCCTAAGTTCACCCCATTAGTAAGAGGCAGGGTCCAGGTTCAAATCTAGGCAATTTGACTCAAGAGATTAGCAGGTGTTCTGCATTGAGCAGCTCTGGTCCTCCTGTAGGATACCATGTTTATAGAGTATGAATTAAATAAATAACTGCGGAACACATGGTTGACTTCAAAAGATTCATTTAATACACACAAAACAACGTCTCCTGTATACTTCTCTTCCTTAAGCAAAGTTAGGACTCTCACACGGGAATATCCAAAGTAATTTCAATTGCTAGATGATGTGCACATTGTGTTCTTTTGCCATTCTAGCATTGCAGGGGTTAGGCAGACAAAGATGTCATTCATTCTTTCTTTCTTTCTTTCTTTTTTTAAAGGGGAAGCCTCATTATCCTTTTTGCCTGTTAGAAAAAGAAAATAAAGGCAATACCAAGAACAGTGATGAATAGCAAAAGAGCTTCTATCATAAGCCCAGGGGCCGGACTCAGAGAGGACAACCACTCCTCTGCTTGTCCAACCCCACCTCTGAGTCTGCAGCCCACCCACGTCAGAGGACCCAGTTCCTCTCTGTGGGTAGATGAGCAACACGACTTCCTTTCTGACCCCTGAATCCATACCCTCTGCAATGGCCCTGACTGATGCTCTTGTCAGTAGCCCGAATGAAATGTGACAAAGATATGGCTGTTTGTTGTCTTTCTGTGACTTTCTTTGAGGTCTCACCTCCTTGGAACATCTCAGTGTCGAGATGTCTTCAACACTGCACAATGCAAACCCAAGTCACCTATCCTTTACTCCGAATACCGGAGACTGTGCTAATCCTGCTGTGAGCTTCATCCAATTTTTTTTTAATTTTTTTACTCTTATGTTAATCACCATACATTACATCATTAGTTTTTGATGTAGTGTTCCATGATTCATTGTTTGTGCATAACACCCAGTGCTCCACGCAGAATGTGCCCTCTTTAATACCCATCACCAGGCTAACCCATCCCCCCCTCCCCTCTAGAACCCTCAGTTTGTTTTTCAGAGTCCATCATCTCTCATGGTTCGTCTCCCCCTCCAACTTACTCCCCTTCATTCTTCCCCTCCTGCTATCTTCTTCTTCTTTTTTTTTTTCTTAACATATGTTGCATTTGTTTCAGAGGTACAGATCTGTGATTCAACAGTCTCGCACAATTCACAGCGCTCACCATAGCACATACCCTCCCCAATGTCTGTCACCCAGGCACCCCATCCCTCCCACCCCCCCCCACCACTCCAGCAACCCTCAGTTTGTTTCCTGAGATTAAGAATTCCTCATATCAGTGAGGTCATATGATACATGTCTTTCTCTGATTGACTTATTTCACTCAGCATAACACCCTCCGGTTCCATCCACGTCATTGCAAATGGCAAGATCTCATTCCTTTTGATGGCTGCATAATATTCCATTGTGTATAAATATCACATCTTCTTTATCCACTCATCTGTTGATGGACATCTTGGCTTGTTCCACAGTTTGGCTATTGTGGACATTGCTGCTATAAACATTGGGGTGCACGTACCCCTTCGGATCCCTACATTTGTATCTTTGGGGTAAATACCCAGTAGTGCAATTGCTGGATCGTATGGTAGCTCTATTTTCAACTGTTTGAGGAACCTCCATACTGTTTTCCAGAGTGGCTGCACCAGCTTGCATTCCCACCAACAGTGTAGGAGGGTTCCCCTTTCTCTGCATCCCCGCCAACATCTGTCGTTTCCTGACTTGTTAATTTTAGCCATTCTGACGGGTGTGAGGTGGTATCTCATGGAGGTTTTGATTTGGATTTCCCTGATGCCAAGCAATGTGGAGCACTTTTTCATGTGTCTGTTGGTCATTTGGATGTCTTTGTTGGAAAAATGTCTGTTCATGTCTTCTGCCCATTTCTTGATTGGATTATTTGTTCTTTGCGTGTTGAGTTTGATAAGTTCTTTATAGATTTTGGATACTAGCCCTTTATCTGATATGTCATCTGCAAATATTTTCTTCCATTCTGTCGGTTGTCTTTTGGTTTTGTGGACTGTTTCTTTTGCTGTGCAAAAGCTTTTTATCTTGATGAAATCCCAATAGTTCATTTTTGCCCTTGCTTCCCTTGCCTTTGGCGATGTTTCTAGGAAGAAGTTGCTGCGGCTGAGGTCGAAGAAGTTGCTGCCTGTGTTCTCCTTTAGGATTTTGATGGACTCCTGTCTCACGTTTAGGTCTTTCAACCATTTGGAGTCTATTTTTGTGTGTGGTGTAAGGAAATGGTCCAGTTTCATTCTTCTGCATGTGGCCGTCCAATTTTCCCAACACCATTTGTTGAAGAGACTGTCTTTTTTCCATTGGACATTCTTTCCTGCTTTGTCAAAGATGAGTTGACCATAGAGTTGAGGGTCCATTTCTGGGCTCTCTATTCTGTTCTATTGATCTATGTGTCTGTTTTTGTGCCAGTACCATACTGTCTTGATGATGACAGCTTTGTAATAGAGCTGGAAGTCCGGAATTGTGATGCCGCCAGCTTTGCTTTTCTTTTTCAACATTCCTCTGGCTATTCGGGGTCTCTTCTGTTTCCATTCATCCATTTTTTTCAAAACCCATTATTTCTTTGCCATGCATGTTACACACCTTCCCTTTCCTCCCTGTATTACTGACCCATTTCCAGGCCCACCTTCCGTGCTCTGGCATCATCAGCCATGCGACATTATTTTCTTCTGCTCTTCCCCCAAACATCATCTGGCTTTCCTAAAAATCTGTTTCGCCCCAAACCCCAAGTCTTGGCTTCCACCAGGCTTCACATTTACCTGCAGCACTGTTCATCGTTAGCTCACAGACTATAGTATTCAATCCTGCCTATGAAAACAGCTCCACAAATTTAGGGTCTCCATACTAAGACACCCTACCCAGCCAACCCTCGCCCTTGTTAGCACTAGAAGCCCAACTGGCTTAATCAGAAGGAGGATAATTATTATTTATGTCCCTGGTCCCACCCTCTCTAGAACCTGGAACAGCCATGGGTACAATTCCTTATTCCACCTGAAATAAAGTTATCTTGGCTCATGTGTGGTAGAAATACTTCATTAGATCACTTCAGTACTCGTATATTTTTTGCCAAGTCTGTTGGTATTTTATGTATGTTTTAATTTTGTTCCTATATCATCTGGGAGGATAGTGGCCATGTCTAGTTCTCTCTGAACAGACTTACTTCAGCACTACTAAGTTTCTTCTTTAGGAAGAAGACTGAAATTGAAGAACAAAGCAAATGAATACCTAGCATCTCAATTTAATTATAAAGGAAGATGACTAAAATAGAGTAACTCATGAAGATACCTTCCATGTGGTAAGGCGCAAGATTTGGTCATTCAAATATAAGCTTTTTTCCTTCAGAGTATAAAAATATCCACAGACATTTTACTTGGATGTTTCTGCTTATCTCTTTATAACTTTCTCTCTCTCTTCCTCTCTCTCTGTTTTTGTAGAACAGAAAACCCTGCCTGGCATATGGTTAACAGCCTTAATCATGGGGAGAAATGAATGAGCTGGATGCAGGATGTCTTTCTGGTGGTTGTGAAGGCCAAGCCCACATTCTAAGGGCTGGTACTTGTGGTTGCTGAGCCCACATGAAGTTCTTTAGCTCTAGTGTCTCAGAGAAGTCTATAGTCAAATTCAGTCCTGAAGATAGATGACTCCTATGTAATCTTAGAAGAGTGTTTCTCAACCTCTTTTGGAGGTGCGGGGGGCATCACAGACTCTTTTGAGGATCTAAAAAAAGGTATAGATGCTTTCACCAGAAAAACTGATGAATGTAGATAGAACCCAAATGTTGTATATAATTTTAGGGATCTACAGTCCATCTGGGTCCATGACAAGTTAATAGGATAAGAGCACTACATATGCCCTATGTAACTGGCCTGCGGTTCAAGGAGGGAGGGAGGGGGAGAAGAGAGAGTTAGCAGGGAAAGAACAAGGAAGGACAAAGAAGAAGGAAGACATGGCAGATGGAAGAAGAGAGGGTAAAGGGGAGAAAGAGGGAGAAAAATCCTAATAAACTAGGACAGGGTCTACTCAAACTGTATATTACTTTCTTTTAGCTTAGCGGCAACTATGGAAGAATTCCACTTAATCTAAGGAAAATTGGACAAGGAGGTATGAATCACTAGTTTTCCCAGGTATAATGAAATAATTTACTCACTATCCGTCCCTAGAAATAAGGACTCCTAGTTCTGCTTAAACTGCTTCCCAGTGCAAGAGAAAAAGAATATTAAATTTAATGTGAACAGCAATTTTTAAAGGCTGCCTCCTGACGCACTTCCTAAAGAGCTATCCCCCTTCTCCAACAGGGAGGGGATCAGCTTGACAGAGCATGTGGCACAAGAGGGATCCTTGGGATTGGTCCTCCCTCAAGGCAGATCCAAATTGGGGTTCAAATGAATACAATAATTCTGTTCCCAAACATCTGCCCCTTCACCCAAAACTCTGAAAAACACTGGAAGCTAAGACCTGGACAAAGCTTTCCCAGGAAAGATCCCCATCTATTCATGTACACTGTCTAACTTTGATTTTTGCACAGTCCAAATGATTACTCTCCTTGTTCATTATTCCCTACTGATACAAGTGCTTTTGCTGGCTGAGAAAGGTGTCTTTAACTCAGAGAAATACCAATATTTGAACATCAACTGTGGATCGGAAACTCTTTGCAAAATATATTTGACCCACTATTAACTGTTCTCAGCAAGTTACTAGCACAGGCCTATTACAGCATGGGATCTATAAATAGAACAAGGCACGAGGTGAGGGCACTAAAAGGTGTGCACTTTGGCCTAATGATAAGAAAGCCTTCCTGGAAAAGACCCACTGATTCTTTTTCCCCAATACCATTGGCATAGGTGGCACTCATGAGTTCCCCTACGTTACATTTCAATCGATTACAATTAAAATATGAAGAAATCATTTCATCATGGAAGAGGACGAGACCCTGCTTTCAGAAACCTGCTTATTTGCAGTCATTTCACTAGAGATCTTGCTTTAGAAGAATCAGTGTCCTTGCCCTCAGGCCTCCCTCTGTTGGGAGTGGCCACGGTCACTGTTCCAACTCTACTCAGTGCTTCAAGGCCCCAGGAAGCTCTGCCTCGTTCATGCAACCTTTCCTATGATCTTCCTTGGGCATGTTCCCTCTGCTCTGAACTTCTACAGTTTCATTTCCCCTTGGGACATTGCTTATATTCCGTCTGATAAAGTATGGGAGTACGTGGCACTTTCACTAGACTCTGAGTTACTTAGAGGTAGGATCTAAGTTTCACTATTGTGTCCTTTAAGTAGGTAGGATGGCGCCTGACACACAGCAGGTGTTCAACAAACATATGTGGAATTGAAGGGGAAGGTCAATCTGCCTAGATCATTGAGGCCTTCTCTAGTCTGCATATTCTAGAACAGCAAGTCTGCAGAATGGCTGCCGACTCCACAGATGCTAATGTCTCACTTTAAGTGTGGCTCTGTGGTTAGGACTCCAGCCACACCACCTCTGCCCTCTGCTCTTGTTGTTTCCTCTGCCTAGAAGCCTCTTCCTGAGACATCTAGTTCTTTAGCTCATCTCTTGCTGATCTTTGCTCAGACACTACTTTCCAAGAAGGGCCTTGGCTCTATCCTATTTAAGATTTCAATTCCTCCTCCCCTGTTTTGGTGTGAATGTTTGTGCTCCCCGCAAATTCTTACGTTGAAATCCTAATGCCCCATGTGATGTATCAGGTGGAGGGTCTTTAGAAGGTGCTTAAGTCATGAGGATGGAGCCCACACAAATGGAAACTGTGCCCTTATTAAAGAGACCCCAGTGAGCTCCCTCACCCCTTCCACCAAGTGAGGATAGCACAGGAAGTCTGCGACTGGAGAAGGCTCTCACCCAACCCTGCTGGCACCCTAATCTGCGACTTCCAGGCTCTAGAACTGTAAGGAAGAAATTCCCGTTGTTTATAAGCTACCTAGTCTTCGGGATTTTTGTTAAAGCAGACTCAATAGACTAAGACACCAGCCCATCTCCCCCAGCAACTCCCTACCCTTTTTTCTGATTTATTTTTCTGTATATCACTCATCACCATCTAATAAACCATATATTTTACTTCTTTCTTTCTTTTTTTTTTTTAAAGATTTTTATTTATTTATTGAGAGAAAGAGAGAATGGTAGAGAGCATGAGAGAGAGGAAGGTCAGAGGGAGAAGCAGACTCCCTGCTGAGCAGGGAGCCCGATGCGGGACTCGATACAGGGACTCCAGGATCATGACCTGAGCCGAAGGCAGTCGCTTAACCAACTGAGCCACCCAGGCGCCCTCCCAACTTCTTTCCTTTTCTTATTTTCTACTCCACCCCTATCTCCTAGAATGTAAACTCCACAGGGGCAGAGATCTTTGTTCATTGTGTTAGCTCTTTTACCCTCAATGCTTAGGACAGTCCCTGGCAGATGCAGTACAAAGTAGTTACTCAATAGATCACTATGAAGTGAATTTTAAGAGTGAATCATAAAGCATTTATAAAATATCTGCTTCTCCATGGCACTCTGTTTGCTTCTACACAAGACAGCTGCTATAAGCCAAGAAATACCACCTGATCAAATGCTCACAGCCCAGTGTATCTGCATCATTAGAGAGCTAGCAATGCATGGAAGAACAGAATAGGTGTCTTCCCTGACACCATCACCAGAGATAAGGAACGTGCTTCAGTCTTCCATACCTTCTCCCTTAACAACTTACTGCACAATTAATTCAACGAAATAACTGTTCATCAGATACCGTCAAAGTGCCAAGCAAGTACGAGGAACCTGTAATCACACTTGCTCACAGCCAGCTCAAAATAGAGAACAGAAAAATAAATAATAGCTGAAATATAAGGACAAGTGTAATAGTCTTCACAAAAATGGCAAAAATGAAACAAACAAACATACAAACAGTAACAGCGCTATGAAAACATTAAGGCTGACAACTTCCAGATGGAAGAGTCGTCTGACTCTGATGACACTGAGTTGGGTCTTGAGGGATCGGTGGGAATTCAACTAGTGGGGCTGACAAGAGGGTGAGAGAAGGTAATGGAAACTCAGAGTAGAGAAAGCAGTGTACGGCATGGAGTGGAGAATTCAATGCCAGAGCCATGCAGACAGGGAGCAATGGGACAAGGTGGGGAAGGGAGGTAGGAGCAGCCCACAAAGGGCCTCAAAAGCCATGCCGTGAGGTCGGCTTCATTCTATAGAACAATGGAGAACTGTTTGAGATTTTGCAATAAGGAATGAATATGAACAAAAGTGAATATTCTTCTTGAATCTTTTTGTATCTTCATCCCATATAACTCCTTGGAGTCCTGACTTTTTGAGTATCCTAACTACTATCCAGAGAAATATTTCCATTCATTAGTCCTAAGAAACCAGCTCCATCCGATTTGTAGTTTGTCCCTGCCCTCTTAAAGATTATAATCTAAAGCAAATTCACTGAATCTAACAGACATATGAAGACTAAACTAACAAAAAGAAAATAATGCCACACTAAGTTTGATGGGAAGGAACCCACTATCATATTTCATTGGCGCACACAGCCTGGGAAATTGAGAAATCCTCCACAAAAACTTCCTGACCACCTAAGGTCCTGCCATCCTCTTATAGTTCCTGGTTTGGAATAATAGTGATTGCAACAGCAGCTAAGAACAATATCCTTACTATGAGTCAGGTCCTGGGCTAGGCGCTGGCATAGATTCTCATGTTTAATCTTCACAACAGGACATGAAGTCGATGCTGTTTTTATCCTACTTTTACACATGAGGAACCTGAGGTTTGATGATATTAAGTAGTTTGCCCCTAACTAGTCACTGACATAGATCTTAAACTGAGGTCTGACTGCAGAGCACATCACCTTCACCACCACCCTTAGCATATTTCAGCATTGTTACTGTCGACTGTGTACATTTCTCATGTTCCCCACATGATAAGTTCTAGAAGAGCAATGTGCACATTTTTTTCTTTATATTTCCTTCAATGTCTCGCCTGTGAACTCAAGAACCACACGGTGAATGAATGGCTATACTTTAAGCCACTGATAATATGTGATAAAGGAGCTCAGACATGGAAGACAGTCACTCTACAGACAAATGGCCAAACAGCTTAATACTCTAAAGCCAAGAAAACTAGGTCTTCAACAAATACCATACTGACAGTATTGATGATGGGCAAGAAAGGGTCACCAAGAATACTAGGAATGCTCACCAAGATCTCATATACATGTGGTCAAGGGAACATAGTGAATATGGGTTAAGAGGATGCCCAAGAAGCTTCTGTGGAGAAGAGTGGTCAGAAAAATTCTTCCTCAGAAAAAAATGACATGACCTCTTAAAACAACGGACGTCCTGGAATTATCAACCAGATAGGCCAACCTGATTTGCAAAAGGATGCTCTGCTGCCCAATCCACAGGGTCAAAGAAAGCAACGACTACCATTCAGAGATAGCAAGTTCCCAGAGGACCCAGCCAGGGGTAAAGAAATGCGCCCCACACCCCTCTGTATTTCCCCACAGCCCAAGCCCTAGGCTTTACATGGAGCAGGTATGTGGCTAAAGTGGGTGCCGACGAGAGTGTAACAGACCCTGCACACCCCCGAGGATCTCAGAGGCAAAGGTTCCGTGGTCCCAGGTGCTGTCCCTGCTCTGGGTTTACCGTCATGGACGCTGTCACCGGTGGTAACGTGGGTGAATGGTGACTGGGCCCGAGGCTCCTCACACAGGGAGTAGCTGTGCTCGGCCTGGATGAGAGGCGCCGGGGACGTTGGGGATGGCTCCACCTCCATCGACACGCTCTTCTCTGAGAGGAAAGGGTCATTCAGGAGCTGACCCAACACGTTCTGGGAAAACTCATCCAGGAGTTCTGAGAAGTGCTACAAGAAACAAAGGAGGAAGAACTCTTAACCATGATCAGATAGTTACACAACATCCTAAGGCAAATACATCGTCTACTGCTTCAGACGAAGTCACTTACATACAATGTCCAGTTATCTACTGCTGTGTAGGAAACTACCCCAAAGTTTAGCGGCTTCAAATAAGTACAATTTATTATTCCACACTCTTCTGTATACTGGCTGGGCACACAAGCTCATTTCATGCGAGCTCACTGAGCTGGGAGGTTGGCTGGGAGCTATGCGGGGCCGGGCCAGCCGAATGCCTGACTATGTCAGGCTGAGATTCCTCACATGATGGCAGAAAGGCTCTAACAGGGAGAAAAACAAAGCTAAATGGGCCCAAAAGTCACACATCAACACTTTTTTGGTCAAGGCAAGTGACAAGGCTAGCCCAGACGCAGGGGGTGGAAAAACAGACTCCACCTCTTGATGAGAGAAATGGCGGAATCACAACGCAGACAAGTGTGGGCGGAGGATAGCACAGCTCACCAGAGGCCATCCCTGTAACTATCTACCATATTTTTCATTGGGAATATTTTTCAATACCCTATCCTGTACTTCTATAGCATGCAGGTACTGTTTATAGCAAGGTGCCAAGTTCAAAGGCATCAGAGGTAGCTTCTCTCTGCTCTCCCACCACCTGGACTCTGTTCCTCTCCAGGTTTTCCTTAATCTCTTCTCATCCTCCATCTCCAATACCACTGACTCCTTAGCCCACACCACGCAGTGAAGATGATACAGGAATGGTCTATACACATATTCACAGGGACTCCTGTATCCCGTGTTTCACGGTCCCACACTAACAGAGGTACAGCCTAATCACTCTCCCTCACTGATAGGGGGATAGTCACGTTACAAGGATGCATAAAACCAGGTTTTTCAGTCTGGGCACTACTGACATTTTGGACTGGCTAATTCTTTGTTATGGGGGGATAGGGTTTTTCTGTGCATTATAGGATGTTTAGCACCTACCCAATGCTAGTAGCACTCCCCTAGTTTGGAAACCAGAAATGTCTCTAGACACTGCCAAATGTCCCCTGGGTTGGGGGGAGGGAGGAGGGAATCATCCTTAGTTTAGAACTACCACTCCAGACTACATTAAAAAATAATAACAACAAAATTAAATTAAATTTGAAAGTCCATTTTGGCACCAGCCACTAGAGCCATTTCGTCCTTCTTAACCTTCCAGAGTCACAGACTAATAGGTGTCATCCTTATTGATTAAATTTTAGGGACATTTCTGGTATAGAAAGAAGTTACAAAAGCAGATACAGCGACAGGAGAACTGATTTCAAATGGTGATGCTTGGGGTAGGCAAAGAAAACTCTTGGGGTCCACACAGATACTAAGTCCTTCCACTGAAATGTCAATGAAGGTGTTCCGAAAACAAATGCACGTTGGGGATGGGGAGGCAGGAGGTTAGAGCTCTAAGATTATGGTAGTTGTGGGACAGAACTTCTCCTTTAATAAAGGAGAGAAGGAGACAACAGGGAAGAGGCCCTTGTAGGCTAGGTCCTCAAAGTAGAGTTAGATTGGTGGGTTTTGCCAGCATCACCAACATGAGAAGTGGCTGCATCTCATCAGAACAGAACACAAGGAAGCCACAGGCCTTGGGCACAGCCTGATAGGCATCGGCCGTCTACAAGAATAAGAGAGATGCTTGGGGGAGAGTTCTCGGCACACAACACATTTAGAACTGAAAAGCCCCTAGAAGCATCGAAGGCAAGAAATCCCAAAGGTCAACTGACTGCAGCACAATCACCAGGAGACTTTTGTTTTAGTCATTTTATAATGAAATATTTAAAACATTCAGAAAAATTATAGAAAACAATATCATGAATAATTATGTATTCGTTCCTTTGGGGAAAATCTTGTTCTTCCATGTTTGCTGCTGCAATGTTTTTTTCTTTACTCTTCCTTTTTAAAGAAAAAACATGGGGCGCCTGGGTGGCTTAGTCGGTTAAGTGTCTGCCTTCGGCTCAGGTCATGATCCTGGAGTCCCGGGATCGAGTCCCACATCAGGCTTCCTGCTCAGTGGGGAGTCTGCTTCTCCCTCTACCCCTCACCCCACTCTCGTGCTCTCTCTCTCTCTCTCTCTCAAATAAATAAATAAAATCTTTTAAAAAAAGAAAGAAAGAAAACATGAAGGGACTATTAAAGCTCCCCATCTCCCTTCCTCCCTCCCAAAGTTAACCAATACCCTGAACTTGGTTATCATCCCCATTCAGGTCTTTACATTCTTACTACATATGCATATTTCCATTATATACATATGAACTTTAAACTTTAAATAAATAGTACCATCCCTCACACATCCTTCTGCAAATTTATTCTCTCCAAAAACATTTTTTAGATTTATTCATGTTTATACATGCAGCTCTATTTCATTTATTTGAACTTCTGATTTGTATTCCACTGTATTTATCTATTTCTTCTTCTTCTTTTTAAAGATTTTATTTATTTATTTGGCAGAGGGAGAGACAGCACAAGCAGAGGGAGAAGCAGGTTCCCAGCTGAGCACGGAGCCCAATGTGGGACTCAATCCCAGGACACTGGGGTCATGACCTGAGCAGAAGGCAGACACTTAACCGACTGAGCCACCCAGGCGTCCCTTTATCTATTTCTTCTTGAGAGATATTTAAATATCTTATTATTATATGTGATAATATAATAAACATTCTTGAACATAATGGTAAATTTTTTTAAAAAATACAAATCCTGTGACCCACCTTCAGAGGCTGTGAGTTGTTCAAAACCACCCCCACCACCTGTGCTTCTAATGTTCACTTCAGTTTTTCAACCACTGAAGGTCGACCCCAACCCCACTCACCTCCCCCACCCCTGCACACCCCACTTTACGATTAGTTCCCTAGAAGCTTACAATGTCCCTAGAGATCGAGATATGCCCAAGTCAGAGGAAGACTCATGGCTATTGCAGCCACCTGTGTTAAACCTGAAACAGATTTTGGGGGTATGAAATAATAAAGATGACAACAGAAAAGCCATGCCTTTCCTGAGCTTGCCATTTAGGCCAGTGCTTCTCATACTTTGATGTCCATGTGAATCACCTTAAGACACAGATGGTGACTCGCAAGTCTAGGTGGACCTGGGGGTCTGCATTTCAAACCAGCTCCCAGAAAATGCTGCCCTTCCACAGACTACACTTTGCAGAGCAAGGAGCAGAATACCTGCAAGACTAAGGTTAAGATCCAGGTTTCCAGACTATAAGATAACCTGAAGTCAGGGTCCAACTCCCTCAGCAGGTCCCCAAAACAAATTAAAATACAAACTCAAGAGCTGAACTCACAATCCCTGTATTTCCCAGCCACAATTCTGTCCCCTGAGCGGCAATGTCAACTCCGGCCAGCTGTGCTGACGCTGCTAAACCTCTGGAATCCTGTTCTACCCTGAGGCAAGGCTCTCTTTGACTGCCCTGCTTTCCCATGGAAGCCGCCAGGTTGGGCTACTCGGCTGACACCATTTTCCTTCCCCTGGGCAGCAGTAATGAATGTTTTTGTGAACATCCCGCAAATAACCAGTAATAAACCTCCTCTAACTCTGCTAACCATCCCTGAACTCCCGTCTCATGAGAGAGAGAGCATGGGAGGGTTTTGTAGTAATTATCACGTTGCCAAACAAAGTAGCCCTAAATGATAGGCAGTCCTGAAGGACTCGCAGTTGTTACTGAATGCATTATGCTAACCTCCTCTCTGGAAAAAGAACCTCCTCAGGAGAAGGGACCAACTGTACCTGACCTCCACCCATACCTCGGAACTTTGCAAGGTGGTGAGCACTGAGTAGGTCCCAGGGGGATACTTGTGATTAAAAAGAGATTGTCCCAACTTGTCCCAACCAGATGCTGTGACTCAGCCCAGCAGATCAGCTCCAGCTGGGTCTCCTTGGCAGCTGTGAGCTCAGGCACTCAACAGACAGGTTAACATCTCACTGCTGGTGCAGGGATGAGGCCAAAACCGGCCCATCATCACTGGCAGCCAGTGAGAGGGGGGCATATGGCCTTGGAGACAAAAAACCAGACAAAGAGGCAAAGTGAACCTCCTCAAACAGGGAGCCTTCCTGGATCCTGCAAAGGACTATGCATGGGAATCCAATTTATGAAATTTTAGTTGACATGGCATAATAGCATTTTACCATTCTGCCTAAGAGTCTAGTCAAGCTCTCTGGATTTACAAGGTATTTTCACAGCTCTCCCCTCAATCAATGCTCACAAGACCTCAGTCGCCTACTGCTTGAGCTAGGCCTTGAACTAATTTCAAACTGACCGAACTTTCCTCACAGTATTGCTCCTAGGAAAGAGGTGTTTGAGCTCCACGGTCCAACTGCATGGAGAGAAGTTCTATTCAGTATAACACCATAAAGCTGCTGCTGATCATCAATGATGATGTGGACAGGACCAGGTGCTAGGTCATCTGGTGGAGAAGTGCTTCACCTATTAGACTCTCAGAATGCAAGCAAGGTGCTGTCCTATAAGGCAGGCACGTGCCCATTTGCCAGTGAGAAAATGGGGGTTCGGGGCAGTCAGGTGCACTGCCCAGGGTTGGGGCCACAGGTTCTGAAGTCCATGCACTCTCCACTACAGAACACTGTCTCACTGAAGTCTGTCTCCAAAGCTGACATGTAGTGGGGGCTGGAATTTCAAAAATATTCATATAGATTTCACCGACAGCCCGTCCACTCATCCACCACAGAGTCTTCCACATTCAGTGTAGAAACGTGCCAGGTAGGTGGGGACCTGGGTGGCTCAGTGGTTAAGCAGCTGCCTTCAGCTCAGGTCATGATCCGAGAGTCCCGGGATTGAGCCCCTCATCAGGCTCCCGGCTCAGCGGGGAGTCTACTTCTCTCTCGGACCCTCCCACCTCTCATGCTCTCTCTCTCAAATAAATAAATAAAATCTTGAATGAATGAATGAAAGAAGAAAGAAAGAAAAGAAAGAAAGAAAGAAAGAAAGAAAGAAAGAAAGAAAGAAAGAAAGAAAAGAAAAGAAAAGAAAAGAAAAAAGAAAAGAAAAGAAAAGAAAAAAGAAAAAAGAGAAAAGAAAAGAAAGAAAGAAAAAGCAAGCAAGCAAGCAAGCAGGCGGGCGGGAGGGAGGGAGGGAGGTGACATAGGGTTGTTAGACAGGAAGGCTCCTAGCATCACACCAGCAGTAATGATAGAGACATGCACTTGCCCTTAGTGTGTGGTGCTGCCAAAGGGTTCACGGTCCCATCATAGAATCTCCAGGTTGGAAGAAACCTCCTGACAGGGCTGAACCCCTGCTTCATGACAGAAGTGTTCCTGGCCCACCTCAGTGAAGAAAGCAACTTGCTTAAAGAACCAATGTCAAGGTCTCATCTCCTCCTTATTTAACGTCCGACATTTAATATCCTCCAGCCTGGCCCCAGCTGTCCTATAAAGTCGTGTCTCCCTTGATTCTAACCCGTGATACTTTCATTCCAACACTAATCATTCCCTTATGACATTGGGTGCTACAGCTCTAGAACCAGACAGCTCTGAGTTTGAATCCTGGCTGCTAGCTGAATGGGCCTGTGCAAGAGAACCTCAGGTCTCTAAATTTCAGTTTGCTCCCCCTGTAACATGACTAGAACAACAACACCAGCTTCCTGTTTTGAGGATTCAGTTAAATAATGCATGTGATACACCAATCAATTTTTTAAAAAGCTCTTTAGGGAAAAAGGAAAAAAAAACCTATAAAAATGAAAACAATAAAATGTTGGCATTTGTACTTGCACACTGGCTTTTCACAGTGTTCTGGCTAGAAGATCCTTTCATTTTCCCATCCATTAGGAAACTACCTAAAAAAAAAAAAAAAGAATCTATTTCTTTTACAGTCATCCTAGACAGACATAGCTTGCAATAGATCTTTTACTGTCCTGACCAACTTCAGCTCTTGGGAATAAGTATCTCTGAATTTGACACATTTTTACTCTTCTTTGATGTCCCTCTCATTGCCAAGTTACTTAAATCCTTTGCCCTTGGGCCTTATAAACTCCATAACCAAGATGTAAACATTTTTAGCCAGCCCCCTCTGAGCCCAGTACAGACCACAGATCATATGCCTTCAACAACTGTCTGTCTCAATTTATTATCCAAACAGTAAACAAATCTCAATTAAAACCTAGGCCTCCCAATTAGAAAGAAGTGCTATCAAATGTTTAAAATATATATCCATGTGTACAGATCAGACAAATTAAGAGAAATACTTAACCTTACATAAATTATTAACTTTATAAAAAAAAGGCTGAAGCACTGACATTGTGTTTGTAGGTCATTAACCAGCTGTCAAAGGAGCACGAAAGGGAAGAGTGGTTTACAATCTGGGCGGCCTCTCGCTGCTAACTATTGCCCCAAGAACTGAGGTCATGGGGTGAGGAAAAGGGAGGAGGAGAAACACAAAGGATTCATAATTCTTGAGCTCAGATAAAAGGACGCATAGAGCTACTGAGCTGTCTTCCTTGTACTTCTGCTCACTACTAAGTTTTGCTCTTTGACAAATACAGTGAGCGGCTATTCTGAGCCAGGTGCCTTATTTATCAGATGAATAAGGGTCATCTTATAAAGAGATCACTGTCCTGAGATGCCATATGAGTTACCTGAAATGGATGTCCTGTGCCCCTATGGAACATGCTCAGAGAGCATGTTCAAAGCAGTTTTGCCCTCCCGAGGTGGGCCGGATGGCATCTTTTGTGCTCAAGCTAACACAAGCAACCAGTCCCAGCCCTGGGCTTCTCTGTGTCACAATCATCTCTTCTGGATTCAGTTTCCTTGTTGGTAAACTCTCGTGTGTGTGTGTGTGTGTGTGTGTGTGTGTGTGTGTGTGCGCGCGCGCGCGCGCGCACGCGCGTATGTGTGTGTTTAGGGGGTAGGGAGAGTTAATGACTGGACTTTGGACTTGATTTCAGTGGTTGCTCACCTCTTCTGATCTCTGGACCCTTTTGGGACTCAAATGAAAGCTTCCTACAGAAACAGGCCCACAAACGCAGATTCCCAGTGGCTCCCCACCTCCTCAAGCCTGTCCAAGCATAGGAGAGGAGGATTCCATGGATCTCCAGTTATAAAACCTCCAGCGGAGTTAATAGTAACAACACACATATAGTTATAGGTCATTGCTATCAACCTATTTAGCTCTAATACCCTATAATTTTCTAAAATGGGTTGCAGGCATACAAAATGCAAAAGCTTTTCAAAACTTAGGAAAAGAGGGAAATGCCCTCTTTCTGCTTCTTGGGTTTGTGTGCCCTGTGTTACCCTGCCTTGGGCAGTGTAGCTGTGGAGGCACAGGAGGAACCCACTGGAAAGCAGCACCCAGCAGCTCCCTCAAGAAGCGGGGGGCCTAAGGCCTGTCCAGGGCTCCAGTGAATGTGCCCAACAAAGATTCTATTCTCCGGGCCTCCTGCCTAGAATGGGGCTGGCTTGGCTGCCCGCATCTGGCTCAAGGCTCACTCTCAGGCAGGGGAAGAAGGGTTTTTAGTGAAAAATTGCAGCTAGGAGCCTTGCCCAGAGCACAGAATGCTTCAAAGACTTGGAGCCACGGACAGACATAGGGGACGTGGTAGCCGCAAGCTGACAACTCCCAAAGCCTCAAAGAAATGCAGAGAAATAATTTTGAGGGCACACCTCAAATTCACTTTAGAAACCAAGGCTTCCCTCCAGCAAAACACAGTTGGCCAGTATTAGACAGGAGGGAGAGAAGGAGGTGGGGGAGAGAGAGGCAGGAGGAGGAAGGAAGAAGGAGGGTAGGGGAAGGAGGGAGGGAGAATATGGGGAGGGGGGCCACCTTCATGGAGAGTAGTCCTTAGACCTGAGTGGATCTTGCCCTGCAAACGGGATACAGCCAGATGCCTAGTAGGAAAAGAAAACTTGCTATTCTGTCAAAAATCACAAGAAAAAAAAATGGCTCCCAAGTCAAACCCTACTACAGTAAAACTTCAAGGGCACTCAATTTTTTGCTGGTACCAATATTCAGGTATAATACATATTTCTCTAAATAAACAAATGTGGAGTTGAACTTTAGAATTCCTTATTACACAGGCAGTTTGAAGGGTTTTTTTTGGGGGGGGGTAGTATTTTCGGTAAAGTGATATATGCTTTACTGAAATTTCACAAGCAGTAGGAGAAATTGTTTCTAAAGAGCCCAAACATCCAACCGTTGGTTTGTAGTATCCAGATGTGGCTTTCTTTGTAAAAAATAAAAGGTATGTGAAATAGGCTAGAAAAGGCATTGGGGGAATGTCTATGTAAAGGAACCCTATTATAAATTCATTGGTAGTCCTGCATCGGGCTCCTTGCTCAGCGGGGAGCCTGCTTCTCCCTCTCTCCCTCTGCTTGTGTTCTCTCTGTCAAATAAATAAAATCTTTAAAAATAATAAATAAATAAATAAATAAATAAATAAATAAATAAATAAATCCATTGGTAAGGTGTATTCTATTTTTTGTAAAAAGAGTCACCCCTAATTTATTTATTATGTAAATATGAATTTTTATGTGATATTTGTTTCCAGGGAGACACACCAATACTAATTCCTTTTAAATGACATACTTTTTCATCATTAAGACAAGTAATGATGCATTTTCTCCAAATGCAATCCAATCTGAATGGTCTATAGCAGGTCTTCTTGCTTAACGATTGAGGTGAAAAAATTCATTATTTCATTTTATACAAACAAATCAGCTAATAAGAGTAAAGGAGAAACACCCTGTGGGTGGCTCCTGCTGGCAAAGGAGACCTCAGAGATTCAGAGTTAACTAGCACAAAGAAATTCAATCAGCCTACTTCTTAGTTCATTTATATATATAACTGCAAATGCCCCAAAAATGTGCTTCTTCATTCTTTTGGAACCCAAACCAGCCTTAGCCTGGTAGAAGGCTTCTCCCTTCATGGCTTAACAGAATCTAACCAATCCCTACAGGAATAAAAATTATAAGAAAATATAATAATTAATAATAATAATATGCCATGTTGAACACATAGTGCTTTACACAGGACAAAACACTTCCACATCATTATTGTATCTGATCTCGACAAGATCAAGAATTACCTAGAAGGTGGGGATGAGGGCTGTGGAGAAGAGGGGAGTAGGTCAGGATTCCTGGTTTCCAGTTCTGTTCCCATTTATTTTCAGCATCGCCTGCTGCCTCCCGAACACTAACACAGAGAACTCAGTAACCAGATTCCTGATTCTCAAATGCTTTTTGAATTGTAATTTGGGCCTGAGACCAGGACATCCCCTCAAATTATGGGAGGAAATTCTTAGGATCCTTTTAGAGCAGGCAGAGCTGTTCCAAAAATAACATATAATCCATATCAGATGGAGTAGTCCTCTTTGATTTGTTTTAAGAAACTCAAACCATCCCCTGGACTCCTTCTCTTGCCTCTTCCTTCTGCCACAACAGACAGCTGAATTTCCCCAACAACAAATTCAAAATCATGATCGAGCCAACCACCCAAGGTGGAGGCAGTACAGAATCGGCCATTTTGTTCTCTCCATCCGTGGTGGAGCCACAGAGACCTGGGATGCTGAGCGGAGCCATCTTGACAGCCATTTCTTCCCTCACTCAGTCCCTAAGTCCAGACTCCGCCTCAGCATTGCCAATGGGAGCACTGGTGACCCAGCAGGGCTTTCTGCCTGATCTATACCACATGCCAAAGCCAACAGGTTTACTTTTAACCTTCCCACACTTAAAATCCCCAACATAATGCAATCTAAGTCCAAACTCCCCACAGTTAAAATAGATTTAAATTTCTTATGCACCATCTCCCAAACTCTCTTGTTTCTTCCTAATTGATGTTTCTTCCCTTGTTGATAATCCTCCTTCTGTGCCTTACCTTCAATTTGCAGTTTCTACCCTTTTATGTTCTCATTATATAATAAGCCTCCCAGCTGGCTTATTTTGGCCAGTCTCTTCTGACTCTGTCTCCTGCCTCCTCCACAGACATAACTCCTCCTCCTCTTAGGTGCCTCCTACTCTAAACGGAAAACAACTCCATCTCTCTACCCCATCACTCACCTTCCACTCTTCACCAAGAAACACCCAGGGCATTCCCTCAGGGCCTTCAACTTTAAGGAAGGCATAAGATAGTCATTGTTTCTATTCTCTTGGGTCTTACCTTAAAACAACTAAAATCTGGTATTTTTCCATTCCAGAAAAACTTCTGATTATGACAACAGGCTCCAGATCAGAGACTGATGAAGCTTGAAGAAATATTGGAAATCCTCTGGACCTATCTGGTCATTTTAACTTGAGAAAACTGAGGTTCAGGGCAATATGTGAAATCTTTACACTCTTGATTCTGTAACCAGAAAGATGGTGACTATCATAGGGATCACCAAACAACTGACTGAAGAATCCCACAGACTTCCTTCATGGAATTCTTTGACTAAGACATACATTTTGCAATGGGACAATTCTGTCTCGGGTTAAGATCCAATGCCAAGGATGTCAGGTGTGAAAAATTAAAGAAGCCATAAAGTTTTCATGGAAAAAAAAAACCCTATTTATTTATGAGCCAGATATGTCATCAGATTACCAAGATCATCTCATCCCTAGAATGCCACGCTAGGAAAAAGGGAAAGTGCTTCAAGAGTACAAGATACTGTCTGTCTTCTTGTTCAAATGCACACAGAGTGACTCACTGCAAGGAGGTACCACTTCACCCCCAGATAAGAGCAACAGGAATCCCACAGGTTGCCAAACTAGGAAACCCAGGCAAGATCTGGCTCAAAGCCACTTAGACTTTTGCTCTGTCAGATCTCACAGGCATGCTCCACCTCCCCGGAACGCTGGCTTGCTGAAATACACCAGAGGCTCTTAACCATGCGAAGGAGTGTTCGTTCCATCCACTGGAGTCATGAGTCAGAACACATATATTCTAGATCAGATCTGTAATTTTTAGCAGTAACCTTGAGCAAATCACTCATGCTTTCTACTCCATCTGAAATTAGGAAAAATACAACCTGCCTTTCAAAATTGTCGCAAAGATAAAAAAAAAAAATTTGTAGATGGTCTGATTCAGATATAATACTGGTGTTATGGCAAATAAAAATTGGCTGAGAACCATGAATGGGCTATGGCCACGAAAGCTACAGCCACCCACATATTTCTTACCTCCTCTTAACCAGCCAGTTAACAACTGCAAATACTGGGAGCATGGCATCTGTTGGATGTCTGGTCCTGCATGTTCCTTCCTCTTATGAAACCCAACCAGCTGAGGTAACGAACCCCCTTCTATCTCCAAATGCTATTAGAATCCAAGAACTCAAGAGCTTGGTCAGGACAGAAATCTTGGGACATGAGAAGTAAAGAACCACCAGTTAGTTAGCTCTCTGTTAACTGTGAGACTGGAGAGAGTTTGGAAAGGTAAGCTCCATTATTTTTTTTTAAAGATCTATTTATTTATTTGAGAGAGAGAGAGAAAGAGAGAGCATAAGCAGGGGAGGAGCAGAGGGAGAGGGAGAAGCGGACTCCCGAGCTGAGCGCAGAGCCCGATGCGGGGTTCGATCCCACGACACTGAGATCATGACCTGAGCTGAAATCAAGAGTCAGAGGCTTAGCTGACTAAGCCACCCAGATGCCCCAAGCTCCATTATTTTAAATAAAGAAGCTAAAGTTAAGAGATGCCAAGTCACATCCTTAGAAGCAAAACTTGATTGTTTATTCACTTGGAACAGTTTCTTTCACTAATAAGAACTCAATAAATGCTGTTTCATTGTTATCATTACTACAGACTTAGCTGAAATTGGGACAAATTATTAAGCATTTCTCTGATCTATCAGGCTATTAACACTATAAAAGACTGTGAGGCTCATTTATTCCTGGTGATCTCATACTAGATCCTAGTTTGTTCATTCACTTACTAAGGGGCTCAGTGTTCAGTGCATCAATTCTTAATTGATAGATCTTCTTCTTCCCCTTTTGAAAACCAGGCCCACATCTCCAGTCTTAAACCCTGATATTCCTCCATAGATCACGATGATGGAGAATCATGATTACATCCATGTTCCTTCCGTAATTCTCCATAGATCATGATTATGGAGAAACATGATTACATCCATGTTTCTTCAGTGCTTTTTCATTTTATCCAGCAAATTTTCATGGAAACTCCTCACTCAAACTTATGAGAGAACTGGTCACAGCCAAACTGGATTATCAAGTGTTCACTTGGTGGGGCACTGACAAGAAAGGCCCAGAAAACCCAAAGTAAGCTGACGAGAAGAAAGAGATCATCACCCAGGGGGCTACTGAGAAGCCATGACAGAGCCAGCAGAAGACAAGAAAAATAGGGCAAGGTGGTTGTGAAAAAATGTCCTGGACATGTTCAAAGACACCTGGCCCTGACTGCCAATAGCAAAAGCCAAAGCTTCCCCAAGATGGATATTTCTAGGTTCTCAAGTCTTGCTCTGGAAATGGACTCCAGGTGCCCCAAAAGGCATCCGTCTATGGGCTTTGGCCAACGGGCTGATATTCCATCACATAGCTACCACCCCACCTTTCCTCTTCATTTGACCTCAGAAGGCTTGGAGAATGTCTAATGAAGGTGAAAAAAGAAAGCCTGCATTCTCTTTCTAAGAAAGACCATGAATGGAATGTAGCGATCTCAGGGTTGTTATGAGAATAAGCAAACTGAAGATATTTTGCAGTCCCTCTGGGAAACAACGTGCGAACACCACATGTGAAAACTTAAACAGCTTAACTGTGTATTTTTCTCCCAAAAGACAATGTAGGGCAACACTTCTACAGTTTTTTTCAGTATTTAACAGGAGTGGATACTTGCTTCCTGAGTCACAAACAGGGTGCATGTGCTCTCCAGTCATAAAAGGTGCTTTTCCCTTATGCCTGAAGCCAACGGTCTCAGAAATTACAAAAGGTTTGAAAGTAATAACGATGCAATGTTTTTGTGGGGGCAGGGAATGTTTTGGAAAGAAAGCCAGCAAAGTTTCATTAATAAATAAAATAAGAAGTCCAAAGGGCAGCTGCTGGGGTAGTAGAAGGAATGCTCTATTGGGAATCAAAAGGTCTGGGTTTAGACCTAGCTCTGTCACAACCTGGCTCTGTAACTTCAGGCAAGTCATTTAACCTCTCCGGGTCTCTCTTCTTAGAATACAAAATAAAAGAGTAAAACCAGCTGGTCTCCCAGGCCTCCTGCAGCTCCGACATTCTGAGATCAGTTATGATGTAGGCGGCCTCTGTTTCCCCTCACCGAGGGTAATAAAACATCCTGAAAACAAATCTTAAGCCTGAGTCAATGTTGCCTGCAACTCCTTCTCTCTGGCCTTTTCTGAGGCTCTTTTGGCAAAGAATTCGTACCCCTGAGGATGACTGAGCTAACAGCTGGACGGTACTTGGCTAATTCCTGCCTTTGAATAGCTGGCCTAGGAGACAAACAACCAGACAGTATTTTATCAGAAAAAATGACTCAACTTTTGCAGGCCAACTATAGATGGAGAGAACTACCTAACCTCAAAAGTGCTGTACTGCTTTTCCCTGGCCCACACTCCCTCCTATGGACCAATATCCTTCCAGCCTTGGCTATGCAGAACCACTCCGAGAAAAGGGGGACAGAGAAAGGACAATTTCTAGGAAGCCCCAGAATAATTCATGGCTCCAGTTTCATGTTTTCTGCTCCATTCCTTAGAAGAAACCAAACACTGTGAAGTGGTGAGAAGTTCTCAACCAGACCATGTTGTTATTTTAGGTAAAAAGATTCTCCATTGATTGGAATTGTCCTACATAACCCAGGGCCCCCGAACACTAAATGCTAGGAGCTTCTCACTCCCCATCATGACAACCCCAAACCCACCATGGATTTCAAAAAGTCAAAGAAGAGAACTTGTGATATATAGACTCAGGCGGATCATGGAGGATGTTTATGTTCATCTGGGTTCTTCCGTGGGTCTGTTTTCATTATTCACAGGAAATGTGGCACTAGGTCAAAAAGGTCTCTTGATGGATGTCTGGGTCATTGAATTATTTTCCCTCCACTGCTCAACCACCCGCCAACATCCGAGGGCCGCTCTCCCCACGAATCCTCATACTCTCAACATTCGCAAAGCTCGGTTTTCTAATAGGTGAAATCTCTAACTAACTTTTAAAGTCTGATCCTTGGCTCACCTTTGTTTAAACAGATTTGGGCCACCAGCAGCCCCTTGGGAAGGGCAAGGGGAAGAAAAACAGCAGCTCACAAAGCTGCACACAGAGTCTGTGTGTGGAACGGAGGGGCCGCTGGGGCACCTCGCTGACTGGTGATGTCTGCAACTGTGCAGTAAAATTAGTAAATCGTGCCAGGGCTAATATTCCTGTCTCAACAAAGTGGTTTGTTTATTAGGGCTTCTTGCTCACAAAAGAGGTATTTAAAAACTTTACCAGGGCAAAACTTGGGGATGGACTAGGGAAAGAGTAAACATAGAGCCCAAGCTTTGCCTTTGCAAATAGCAAGCGCTCCATCAACGACACTGGAGCCCCTCACACACACAGCACTGGGTGAAACCAACGGGATCACAACCACCAGGAAACATGTCCTGATCAAAGGCGGATAACGCTGACTTGGTATTTATCATCTATCTGAAATGTAAAAGAGCTCCTATGAGATTGTTTCCATAAAGGAAGGTGAGTAGGGAGTCTAAGTAAGTAGGTATGTAAAATGCTATTGTAGAAAGCTGTTTGTGAATACACTAAAATGTTAAAAAATATATACATCAAAGAGTACACATATTACAAGAACTGAATGCCCTTTATTTTTCAACTGTAGAGAATTATCTACAAATGCTATAACGTGTGGGGAGGTATCTGACAAAACGTTGACAAGTTTCTGCTTAGTAACAGATGTGTAACTAGTAATATAGCATAACATATGTGGGTTGTTTATTCCTATTTATATTTTCTATGCTGAAAATCTATGAGTTTATAATGGGGGGAAAGCATTTGTTTTTAAAAACAGACTCCATTTAATCAAATTAAGTGAGACCTGGATTAAAGAGTCCTCAGGGAACAAAGAACAGTGAGGAGAGCAGACTAGAGACAGCATGGTCTGCCCAGAAGGCAGATTTTCCATATTTCGTTCCTGATAAAAAAATAATATTAATAACCCATTTGTAGACCCAGGCTTACAAGACCATTCTGCAAAGACAGTAATAAGGGCAGCAATACCCCAACTCGAAGAGTTGGGTTCCCCCCGACACACACACACATGCACTTTAAATGTTAAACACACAGAAATCTCTTCAATTTTGTCCTCCATGTTGAGGACAATCAGGTCCCACAACTGGGCCTTTCTCCAACGAGCATGGCTACCTAGAAGTGAACATGAAGGGTTTGTTTTCAAAAACAGTTTCAATGGGGAGCTCTGTATGCCACAGAATCTCAAACGCTGAACATGAGTTCCCTTTTATTCACCATCCCTTCACTAGGGTGGGCCCAGAACATCTCCCAACTATGGGAGCTTTTATCCTTAGATTGTGTTTAGCAGTGGTTTCTGTTCTCTCGTGAATTAGGGCTACCAGCCATAAATCTCTAAAATGATATGTTCAGTCCTTGCTCTCCAGCCCCACGTCCCCTTCCAAAATTTGGTCTGCTATATGGGGAGAACAGACCAGCACTGGCCACTCGCTCTCTCTCAGCCACCGTGGGAGGCTGAATTCCTGGGCGACCCCAAGATTCCTGCTCCCTGGTGTACACACCCTATAAGATCCCCTTCCCCTGAGTGCAGCTTGTATGACATGAGAATATGATGGCACTCCAAAGAAGGCAATTTTGCAGATAGAATTAAGGTCCCAATTCAGGCAAGCCTTTTCAAGGAAGTTCTAGAAGTCCAAAAGAGATTTTCCTGCTGGCCTGGAAGAAGCAGGCCACCAAGAGTCCTACAGATGCAAGAAACTGAATTCGGCCAACAGGGGACCCAGCGAAATCATGCCCAGACTCCTGACCAAGGGAAACCATGAAAAATACATGGTGCTGTTCTAAGCCAGTGAGTTTGTGGTAATTTGTTATGTAGCAATAGAAAACTACTACACCCACTCATTGGCTATGTGTCTGTCCACTCCCTCGCCCACACTCTTCTTGTCCACATCTCTGAAGATGTTTTTGTGGAGGAAAAGTCAATCCTGAGGAAAAATGCGGGGGCTGGTGTCTCTGTGAGCCTTGCAGGTGGCTTCAAACTGAAGACGGTGGCCCTGCCCCTGACTTGTCCAAGGCACTCCACCCCTGTTTCTTGAACCTGACGCTTTGCTCACCTCCCTCTGTTCACTCCTTCTGGGAAGTCAGGCCAAGATGGCAGCTATGACTTCACACCTGGCCTCCCAGACCACAGATCTAGGTTTGGATAAGTCTCTTTTTCCTGGCCAAGACGAAATTGACTTTTTTCTTTTATAGAAACTTTTACAAGAAAACCAAGAGGAGGAAGGAGAAAAAGTTTTTGAAATAAAAAAATAGACACATTTACTTAGGACCTATTTCTTGCTCTACGTTAACTAAAGGCTAGTCACAGCCTGGGTTGGCTGGTGTCACTTTGGAATATTCATCTCCACATCCGCTTCCCTCCCCGGCCCTGTCTTTGCAGGAGGTTTACAGCTGTGCCAGCTTCCCTCTGGCCTGACTTGCATTTGGATTGGCACCTTAACTAGCTCTGGGGCCTTTCCACTCTGCAGCTTCCCTCCCAGGCCCTCCTGTTCTGGTTTCTGGCTCCATGGGTAACCAGGTACCACCCATCTGACTCCAACAATTCCTCTCCCAGGCTTCACACTGGGGACCTCACAAGATAACACTTTTGTGTCACTCGCTGTCTTTAGGTCTCTTTGCTCCTATGTCTTACCCTTTTCTCTGACCTCCTCAGCTTTTTTTTTTAAGATTGACTATTTATTTATTTATTTATTTGTCAGAGAGAGAGAGCACAAGCAGGGGGAGCGGCAGGCAGAGGGAGAAGCAGACTTGCCACTGAGCAGGGAGCCCGACACGGGACTCCATCCCAGGACCCTGGGTGCACAACCTGAGCCAAAGGCAGTCACTTAACTGACTGAGCCACCCAGGCGTCCCCGACCTCTTCAGCTTTAACTCAGCTAAGATATATTCAAAATTCACTGTGTCAGGCAACTGTGCTGAATTCTGGAGATACAGAAATGCTGTCATGCAGCTCAAGGCCTACTAGGACTGCCTAAAACATGCTCAGTAGTCCATGACTGAGGCTGGTACTATATTATGCCAAAACTCGATTCACGGTCAAACTATTTTTCTCGGCTAATGCCTAAACTACACCTTGCTAGTAGCCAGAAAAGCAGCATAGTGGCGACCAAAACTTACCTGCAGCTTCTCTATCTCCTATAAATATGCACTATGAGTTGGGGGGAAAAACAAATATAATAGGATTTCAGTGTCTAAGTTCCCTAGTAGACTTCTCACTATTAGACTGTCTACTTGTAGGTGCCCATTGCCAGTAACAGAAGGAAATAGAATACTGACTCACCTTGGGGCAACATGAATCAGTAGAGGTAAATATTACCTCTAAGAGGGTTCTCTTGACTATTCAAATGTGTGCTGGGCTCAACACAAGAATTCCTTAGTTTGAATTCTCCTATGGAATCCACAAACATGAATATTAGCGTATTACTGAAAAATAACTTCCTGAAAACAAGCTGACCATTTATTTACCAACCATGCGTCTATCTTAGACTGTCAGCTCCTAGAAGGTATAGCAAATGCATTTTGTTGTCTTTGTTGTGTGACCTGCACAACATGATGAGGAACTGGCCATTCACGTGAGTTCTGGCGATGACAATGAAAACCAGTACGATCCCTGGAAATTGCCCATGTCAGCTTTGTTAACTCTGTCCCAGGCTTAAGCATGGCTATGTATGAGTCATCAGAAATATAAAGGGACATTCACACAAGAATGGGAAAAATATCCCAAACAAGTTATACACGAAGGTACCCCTCTATCTAGTTGAGAAATGAGTCAATAGCTCACATCAGTGTCCAAAGATCACCGGTCTCAGGGTAATCTCAAAGGCCAAGCCAGCAAAAACAAATGTCCCTCAGGGAGATACCTACTATCAAAGTTCAGAAAAAAATAGCCACTTAGACCGGAAGTTTAACATCCAGATTGCTGACCCCATCACCCCAAACACTATAAGCTTCATGGTGACCTTATGAGAGTACTCTAGCAGTTGGGTTCCATCTTGTGCTAATGTCACACAGAAGTTAAAAAAGTAATGCCAGAAACATACACCTACACTGTACAGGTGTAAACTAGATCTCAAAACATTTTATGAAGGACCTATACATTCTGATGTAATTGCAAAATTATCAGAATAAAGGGAATCCTTTTAGACTTCCCTGAAGCAGGCTCAGAGGTTGGCTGCTTGGGAATACCTTATCTAGTTTGGGGATCTTATTGTGCAAGTCACCTCTTTATATTTCACTTTTCCCATCAACAAAATGGGTGCCTGTGTTGCACTAACCTCTTCCCACACCACTTGCTTTAGCTGGGTCTGTGATATCGGCAAGCCTCTTCTACCACTTCATTCAACAGCTGACACATACATAAAGCTTATCAATATCCCAGTCGAGATTAGGAAAAAAATCTAAGGAAGACTTCATGAATGTTTACTTTGAAACATTTATATTTCTTATACTAGGGGAAAGTAATGTGTTACAGAAGATTAAATAGTGACGTGAGCTTAGACACTCACTGATGCAGAAGCCAATGTACACTGTTTATTTGATAATGGTGCTGGTGAGGGTGGTGATCTCCAGGTAGAGTTGCCAAGAAGCAAAGGTCACTGTCAAGATTACTTATTGATTTTCTCTAAGGATCTGTCTCCTTGTCAACATAGTTCTCATCATCAGAGGCATAATGAGGAGAGTGGCTACATATATTATTTTGTTAAAGCTTCACAACAAACGTGTGGGTTACGTGGCTATCATTATTCCCATTTCACCAGTGAAAACATGCCAGCTCAGAGGGGTTCTCTAACTTGGCCAAGTTGCTCAGCTGAGGAAGGGGCAGAGTCGGGAAATCAAAATCAGTTCCTCTGACTGTGAAAACTACATTCTTTCCAACACGCCCCTTGATCCTCCATGGTAAAAATGTGGGTAGGTGGTGTCATGCATTTGTGGGCCATATGACTGCCACTGTGTTTTCCAATGGGGACAGCTATTCTCCCAAGCAGGCAGCTTTCACAAAAGGAACAAGACTCATTCTCTGGGTCTCTGCTGAGGGCAAAACACCAGACAGTCATTTCAGAAAGACAGGTAAGGTCAGGTATGCTTACCATCAATTCATATTCATTTTTTTCTGGGAAAATGAAGGTAACAATGCCATCTCCCTCAGTGGGGCACTGTAAAGATCAAATTATATAGACCACACCAAATAACTTCTCAAATGTGAAAGCCCTGATAAATGGAAGGTGGAATGATTTCCCTTATCCCCCACTGAGACTCAGAGGGCTATTTCCTACTGCATACTTCTGAGCTACTCCCTAGTAGTGCTTTTTTCAGTTTGTTTGTTTGGGGTGGGGAGTGAGGAAGGATTATGAAGGCTCCACAAACACCAGAGAAGCCTGTTGGTACCTTTCCAAAGTGAGTCATTTATGGTTCAGTTAATCATGGCAAAGCCAGTCAGTACAATAGCATACACAGCCAATCCTCATTATAGGCAGATTCTCTATTTGCAGATCTGCCTACCTGCCAACATTTATTTGTAACCCCCAAATCAATACTTGTGGCACTTCCGCAGTCATTCGCAAATATGCACAGAGTGGCAACATTCTGGGTTTACTGAAGTACACATTCTCAGCTGAGCCTGAAGCCCTGCCTTTTTTTTTTTTTTAAAGATTTTATTTATTCATTTGAGACACAGAGATAGAGAGAGAGAGAGAGAGCATGAGCAGGGGGAGAAGCAGAAGGAGAGGGAGAAGCAGGCTCCCCACTAAGCCAGGAGCCCAATGCGGGGCTCAATCCCAGGACCCCAGGATCATGACCTGAGCCCAAGGCAGACACTTAACCATCTGAGCCACCCAGGCGCCCTGAAGCTCTGCCTTTTTGTTCCAGCTCTCATACTATAAGCAAGTGTCCTTTTCATGGACTATTTACTGCCACATTTTTCACATTTTTGTGCTCTTTGTTGGTGATTTTGCTGTTGAAAATGGCCCCCAAAGGCAGTGCTGGAGTGCTGGCTAGTGTTTCTAAGCACAAGAACGCCATGATGTACCCTATGGAAAAAATATGTTAGGTAAGTTTCGTTCAGTCATGAGTTACACTGCTGTTGGCATGAGTTCAATGCTAATGAATTTTTAAAATATACTAAATAAGGTGTCTTTATACAGAAACACACATAAAACAAGGTATTAATTGGTTAATGAAAATATTGGGGCCAGAGGCTCATAGGAACCTAACCCTACATTTCCCCTATGAGCAATGATTTAGTACTCATTGACTTCAGTGTTCACAGCGACTTTATAGAAAATAACTTCCCCCAAAATGAGAATGGACTATATTTAGTCATTAAAATTTGTAAGCACAGAATATAAATTTGAGGAAGTGGGGGAAACTGCCTGCTATGCATTTAAAGAGCCACATATTAACTATCTAAAGTCATATTACATAATGAAGACTGAGAGGGAATATACAAAGTAGGTAATAGTGCCTCTAGGTTAGCAGAATTACAGAAGATTTGTTTTTCCTTCTCCAACTTCACTAATGTTATTTTCACGACTTCAAAATAAAATTCTAAGTGCAAAATAATCCCCCCCCCATTAGTATCAGTGAGAAAAATACAGAAGTCCTTCTTGTCAATTCTATGACTAATCCAACATGAGGCAACACTTCCAAACGTAATTAAAACCATCTGGGGGACTGGTGAGGTTTGATTCACTTTTCTGAGAAACTTGAAAATGATCTTCCTAACATGGACAGAACTTACGGTCCAGCAACATCGAAGGTTCTGTGTTTTGATTTCAATCCCTACTGTATGCTCAGCCTCCTGCCCTACTTCCCTGGGGCTGATAGGACACTGCTCCAAGGCCTCAGATTCTCAGCCCCTCACCTCAAATGTCAGCCCAGAAAGGCAGTGCCTCTGGTCCAGCTTGTGTTGCCTGACCCCTGCCCCCTCCCTAGAATATAGAGTCTGTGTGGCTCACTGTTTGCAGTCACCTCACCCCACCCACCCCCCACCACACCTGGAAGGGCCAGATAGAAGGAGCTCAGTAAATATTTGCTGACTTACTGACACTCGGGTTTTCCTGATTCCTTTTTCTCCTTTGACCCCAAACCAGTGTTCGTCATTTATCTACCCATTATCTTATTCCAGGAGTCTAGGAATATGTCAGTCATTTCATAAGTCCTTTCCATGTATAGTCCTCTGTGTCCCTTGACTCCATCCTGACTAATTTCCTGGGAGACAGCAGGGTGCAGAGTTAGAGATTTGGTTCGAACTCAGTGCAGTCGATACCAAGTGGGATTGGCCACTGGTGGTGTTTTGTTGAAGACCAGCTTATCACTTAGCTGATTAATTGCTATTCCACATCACACATTCCTTCTTCATGACTAAATTACTGCAAAAGCCTCCTAACTTCTCTGCACACACTATAGTCTGGCTCAGGTTGAGGGGCGGATGGAAGAATAAGAGCGTGTGAGACCTGCTGTTGGTTTATGTTAATGTTCTTCTACCAGCGCCAACAATCCCCAACACATGACCCCCCTGAAAGGGAGTTATGCGCAGAGTTGTGGAGGAGGGGAGATTTGGGCTGGTGGTGAGCACCTGGAAATGTGCCTATGGAAAAATCATTTTATCTCTGTTGAGAAATTCTTTTTTCACTTATCTGTGTTTTAAGGCCGTGAAGGGGGTATATATCCTGAGCTATTGGTAACATCGCATCTTAAATCAGAAAGCAGCTGTAATACAGAAAAAATGCTTTACCTAATCCTGTTTTTGTGATGGTTTCTAGGCAACTGCCTGATGCTCAATATGATCCCGGGTTTTCACACAGCCCAGTCACATCACACAGTCATGTAACTTCACCAGGAGGAAAAAGAAGCAGGGGGTTGTGAGCAGCAAACATGGAAGGATAAATGGAACTTTCTTGATGAATCATAAGGAGCAAAAAATCCAGTCACTCTTAATGGAAGAAGATCAAAATCTTGAGAGGCCCCCTATGTGGGCTTCTGTCTGGGATTCTGAAGTTCCAGGAGCATAATGAGAACCTGGCCCTTTGATCTTGAGATAGAGGTTGTATGTGTTCTCCTGATGCATGAGGGATAGCTAAAAATGACAACTAAAATTATGAAATGACCTGTAGCATTGAACAACTTCTGGGGACAAAAGTAGAGGATTTCAGTGTCTACTTAATTTGCTCCAATTGTATATTATTTTCCTGGACAAAAAAAAAAAAAAAAACAAGCAAGCTAATCCCAGGGACACAATTCACAGCTTACAACTATAGCTGCTCTCCAGGTGGGGACAGCTGATAGCACCCAGGAGAAACAGAAGTGGAGCTGGGTGGGAGGGGTCATCTCGGGGGTGCCTGTATGCTCCCCTCTGATGGGGCCTGCAATGGTTCCCGCCTGCAATTTTCATATATGTTCAGCAAAAGGAAAAAGCAATGCAAAGAAATAATCAGGACATCGTGGGTGGTGTCACCCTCTATGAAGACAGTCAGTCAAACTTCAGTCTGAACTACTTCAGCAGCACCTCTGTTTTAAAACACAGATTGCTCTGTTTTGCCCAGCTCCCCAGCTCTGTCATGTGTGGGGTTCACCTGGAATGCTACACAAAAGTGTTTGGGATGTTCACTGTTCTGTGTGGCAGTGAGAGGAGGCAGCAGAGAGCGAGACAGGCAGGGGGCCAGAGGGAGGGTGACCAGCTGCCCCAGTTTGCCCCAAACGTCCCTGGTTTTAGCATTGCAAGTCCTGCATCTTGGACAACTCCTCAGTCCCAGGCAAACTGGGACCATTGCTCAACCTACAAAGAAGTAGAAAAGCGCAGACATTGCCTAAACACAGGCGTACTTAGTCATTCAACACCCTGAGTGACGAGGAATCCAGACTCAGGAAACCCTGCTCTGCTAGTCCAGGTCCCTGCTCTAAAACTGCAGTGAGCCAGCGTTTGGGATGCTGGAGTTTCCCCACCCTGATCCCCACACCTGGGTTCTTCTTTGACACCATATAAACTCTAAAGGGCAGGATTCCTTTGACAGCCGCTGACAGAGACACCAGTCCTCCCCCTTTTTACCCTACATTCAGAGGTGAATGATGGATGGCCATGGTAAACCCGTTGTTGCCTGCTTAGAAGTAAGTGGAAATGAAATAAAAAAGCAGCAATTGTATGAAGTGCATAAGATACAACTAGAAGCGTACAATTTCAATGTAATTGAACATTTTCAATTATAAAACATCAGATCAAAACAGAGCTCCTTCCTGTTCACATAAGCTCTCAAGCCTGCCTCTGCCCCTCTCAGTTTCTTCTATAGTTTCCATCTTTGGGGCCTTGACAATCTATCCACATGCCATGCTGAGCAGCTCTAGAGAAGCCAAAGGCCAGAAATGCCATACTGAAACAGCACAAAATCACAGTGACAATTATTTTAATTTGTATTTCAGGTTCTAAATGTTATGATCAGTATGGATAGCACAATGCTGCACCTGAAAAGTCAAACCATTCAAAAAGTGAAAGAACATTTCCCCAGGGCTAGCTGAACCGAGTCATCTTTTTTCCAGGAAAAGGGATCTGTCACTTGCAGCAAAGTGGCAAAATTCAATGAACCCGGTTGTTGAAAAGCTGCTTTTAGAGAACAGGTTTCATTTTATAAAATGGAGGCCTTTCTAAAACCAGTGTGTGTGAATTTAGTCTAGTTTCCCTCTGTTGTACATTCAAATTCTCAGAATGTTTGTCTCCTTTCTTCCTGCCTATGCACCCACTCGGCCCCTGCTCTGGTCTAGCCAGACATAACGACATGGAGTTCCTCAAACAGGCAGCACTCACTACTCCTCCCGGCCTTCGGATACAATGTCCGGCATCTGGAATTCCCTCCCTCCCTCCTTCCCTCCCCACTTCATTATCCAGCCTCTTCCCACTCACCCCAGGAGTCCAGCTGCTATGCACCCAACATGCTCCCAGAGCCCTAACATGTACTCCTCCTACTGCACTTATCACTTACTTTGTGCATTTTTTATCTATTTCCTGCTCCCTCTCCCTCTGTGCTCTCTCTCTCTCTCTCAGGTAAATAAATAAAATCTTAAAAATATAATAATAAAGAACACGCCTGGAGAAAGATGACTGGGTATAAAAAAAGAATGGCAAATGCAATGACTTTTACCTCTTTCCTCTGCTAAGGTAATAACTGATCCGTAAGTCAAACATATCAGATGAGCTCTTACTAATTTTTGCTGTAACACAGGGTGGAATAATGATCGTAATACAGCATCTCCTCCCAGAAAGTGAAAGCATCATGTCTGACATGCTCTGTAGTAGGCCTGACCCACTGACGTCTTAAGGAGCTGTAAGCCAAACCAATCACTTGTCAGTTTTCTCCTAAATCCAGGCCATCACTATGCCTAACTTCCACGGTCACTGAAAAGCAGGCAGCTCCCAGATCTTTCTTCTTTCTTCCTTGATCATGCAGTTCCCTGGGGTCAGCGGGAATATAGCTGAGTTTAATATTCATAGGCCAGAAGACAATTCCCAAAGTTCCTGTTACCCAAGGCATACGGGCCAAGGCTACAGCTAACAGACTTTATGATCTAACACAAGTTAGAAGAGCATTCATATTTAAAAAAAGGATCCTATTAAGTTTAGGACGTGTAGACAAACCACAAAGATCTCTGGTGTCCGCGGAAGATAACTGGAATTTCTATTCCCTCAAAATAATCAGAAAATAAATCCTTAGCTACTTAAACCCAGCCACTTGAGATCATCGGATGGATTAAAAAGAGTTCAAAACAACTTTATTCAAGGAATTGCCTTATCTGCCTAGCATTTGCTGCAATGCAATGTCTAAGCGTTCCAAGAGATCCAGTTAATTAAGTGGGGAGGCTCTTTTTCCAAACGTCATACCTTCAGCATCAAGGGACAATGAATAAGCTGCTCTTGAGCCAGGGCCCCTTGAGCAGCCTCCAGCCAGGTCATCCAGCTGACTGTCCCTACTCTGCGAGCCCACTGCCTAGATTTGGGTGAGTGGATCTGGTCATGGATGAAACCCAAGGAAGGTCCTAGAGAGTCAGGGTCAATCTCTGGTGCCAGCACGTTACAAACTTGAGCTCTGGCTGAAATATAAGGGAAGTAATAACTTAAGCATCTCTTTTCGGTCTTGAAAATATCAATTCATGAAAAAAACAAAACAAAACAAAAAGGATGAAAATTAAAGCCTAAGAGAAAGAATCTGTTGACTCCAAGGAACTACAATTGACTTATCAACGAAGATGAAAATCATAGAGTCCTCATCTGGGGGAGGGTTGCAAAAATGGTCTCCATACTGTGCAATCCCTTTACATTAACAGGTGGTCTCTATTTCTCTACTTGTTGATTCTGGAATAGCCTTTTGAGTCATTTTGGCCAACAGATTGTGGGGGAAGTGACATTGTCCCAAGTTCTGAAGCTGGGCAGAATTTGACCTAAGAGTCTTTGACACTCCCAAACTCCCTCATGGAAATGAGCTGCCATATGAATAAGCCAGGGCTAGCCTGTTGGAGGATGAGAGACCCCAGGTCCTACACCCTCACATTCCCTTCCTCTTCTGCTCCAGCTGATCACCAGTCAACCTCAGAAGCAACTAGCTGACCAGCAGCTGACCACAGACTCATGGGTGAGCTCAGCTGACATCAGCAGAAGAACTACCCATGTGAGCCAAGTCCAAACTGTTGGGCCACAGAATTGAGGGCTAAATAAATGGTTGTATGTTTTGAGTCACTAATTTGTTATGCAGCAAAAAGTCATACACCATTCCCCAAAACTTTCTGAAAGAGAAGAGATAATCATACGTCCAAATGACATTCAATTCCTTGGAGACAGGAAACCAGAACAATAATTTCCCAAATATTCTACAAAGTAGGGCAAATGAAATCATGATGAAAAATCAAAGTCCTAAAGACCAAATGAAATTATCATTTGGAAAATTTCATCCTTCACCACTGGGTGAGGGAATTGGGTATAATCTAGAAAATTTAAAATAATTTTATTACTGAGCTTACCAGTGCAACAGAAAACAGAATGATAAAATCCTCACCCCAATAACTTTTACTTCCACTCCCTTGCCTTTCTCAGAAGTCTACTTGTCCACGTTGCAGGGTCCTAATTTTTATAATTCCCATCACTTTGTATCCCCATTGTAGTCCTCCAACAAAACAACAGAACAGCAGTAACTTCCACTGATGGAGACCCTTTACTGGGTGCCTTATACACATTATACTGCGAATTGTCACAACCACCCCATTTGGTGAGTACAATCAGACCCATTTTATAGAGCAGTAAACCGAGGCTCAGAGAGGTTAGGTAACTTGCCACAGTCACATGGTCTGAATGTGCTGGAGACAGAATTTAAACCACCATCTGTGTGATTTCACAGCTCACAAATTTTCCATTATGTAATGCAGCCTCTACGGAATAGTAAGTGCTGAGCTCATAACATAGACTTCTCATGAGAGTGCAGGCTTAAAATACAGTGACTATAAATAAATGCAAAAATAAATACACACACACACATACACACACACACACACGGTAGAGAGAAAAAGATGCAGCTGTGCCAACTGCAATTCTGCCCAAAAAGTTGGAACCTTATTGACTTTGGCCAAAGCCTTTCCAAGACAGAGAGAGAGAAAGCAGCAAAAATATAAGATGGTTAGGATTATCTAGTTATCTAATTATCTAATAAAAGACATCACTGGACCAATGGTCTCTGAACCCAAAGCAGACACTTGTGAAGGCATCAGGAGGGGAACTACCTGAAATTCACAGAAATGCAACCCGCTAATTGCGCATATTTGTGAACAGCTTCCTATAACACAACCACTGCTAAAGCCAAACATGGGTTTTATTTAAACCAACAAATAAATATAATCTTATTTATCAATTATTTTAAATTTAAAAGTAAACTGTTATTTGACTTTTATTTAAAAAAGAAATGTAGCCTTAAAAAGTACACCTGTTTTTGTAGGAAACTTACATTTTCAAATTAAATCTTTATGCACTTCATGAAATTCATTTCCTTCTTCCAAATCATTTATAAACCAGAGGAGAGAGATGAGAATTTTAAAATTGCAACTGCCCTTAATTGTTTTGATTTAAATTAATTCCTCCAGTGTCCCTGAGATCTGGCCAGCACATAATTAGGTGGCAGTTTTGGGGGAAAGTGCACTCAGTCCCCTGAATCAAAACTGGGGAAAGACCACCACCATTTTTTGCCAAAGCAAAGCAGAGTCTGATACTCTCTGGTTGGGTCAGCTGTCACTCCCTCCACCCAAGGGCCCTGGAGCTGGGGTGGCCTCTCAGCTTTTTCCTACTTCGCCCTCTCTGGAGGAGATCCTTTCTTCCCACCTTTGCTGTAACGGAACGTTCAGATGCTTCTGTGGACCCAGCTGCTAGGCCTCACCTCTGGCTGTGGTATTCTAGAGTCACTCCTCTGTCACGCCACCCCTCCACCCCATTTCTACACCAGGGGTCCCGCCTTTCTCTCTGGTGAGCTGGTCCCTGGAGCACTGATGCTTTTCCTTATCTTGCCCAGGTGCACACCTCACAAGCCTCTGGAGTGTCACCTTGACTGCAGTCTCTATGCTCTGTCCCTGGAAATTCTCAGGCTCATCCTTTACTGTTTCCCCCCAATGCCTACCAGCCAACACACCGTCCAGGCCACTGTCGCTTGATCTTAGGATGGCACCTTCCTCAGGCTCCCCACTGCCAGCCGCCGGTCCCCCCGAGGCCAGACTCCCTCACTTTTCTGGACTCAGACGACTTCTCCTGTTTCCACGAACCCGTCTCCAGCCTTCCTTCCTCCACTCACCGCCACGCCTCTGTCCCACTTCCCCGTGTGCCATCCCACCGAAAATCCAGGCTAAAGTCAGGAGACTCTTGCTCCCCAAGGGGGAAGAAGCAGAATGTTCACACTGAAAAGAGATGTTGGAGGTTTTTAAGTTTAAACCCGTCTCAATGCAGGGACACTGCATACAGCAACTTCCGAAGATCAAGACCACACAGACCACCGCTGAGCAGCCGGAACTCCTAAGTGGCCATGGGCTGAACGAACAGCTGCCTCCTTTATCACTTTCGCTGGGTAGGTGTGGGTTGGACTTTGGAACTTCTTTGAAGACTGTCAGCACGGACTCTGAGTGTTTACTCTCAGATCTTGTCACACACTTGGATGAACAGCTGGCTCCCAGGCTCTCCTGGGTGGGCCTTCCACCGTCTGTCTTCTCCAGCATTATTTCCCCTCTTCCTCTGACTTACTCTGCTCCGGGGACACTGCGCCTCCGCAGGGTTCCCCTAGGCCCAGCACACACCTTCGGGAACCACCTTCCCCACCTTCCCTGGGTTGAGTGCTGCCTTCAGGCTCAAAGGCCACAATATCAGAGAGGCCTTCCCTGACCACCCCAGGTAATCGAGCCGCCCCACCTGTTCTGTTTCCCATAACTCTATCACCGCCTGAGAAAGTAAGCATGTGTTTGCTTTCTACCTCCCTCACGAGCACGGCAGCTCCAAGAAGGCTGGACCCTTGTCTGCTTGATTCCCTGCTGCAACCCCAGCGCCCAGAATATAGCAGCTGGCACCTAGTAAGTGTCCCATCAATATTTATCCATAAATGAATTCCCACCCCTTCCCATGCTCACCATCGCCATCGCTCACATGCTTGCTTGCTCTCACACTGGCCTGCACGCCCTACTCCCAGGGTGATTTTGAATATGGACTCTGATAGATGAGCAGTCCCTTCCTGCTTTGAGTCCCTTGGGTCTTCAGCCCTCCATCTCCCCTTCCTCAATTCCCTCCTTGACAACAGCCACCTCTTTTCCTCCCCTTCCCTCTCCAGAACCTTCTACCCCAACAAAAGCCTGGATAAGCACATGGCCTATGTCGTCTTCTAGATTGCTGATAAGAAAGATGAACAGAGACAACCCAAGACTCCTCTCTTCTTCGGTTTTAAGCTAGAATCTACATTCTCCTGACTACCTCTTAGCCAACCCGTGCTACCACTAGGCCAGCACCGCTCTCTTCCTATTCACAAAGAATCTGTTCCATAATCAGCTGTAGATGCTTTCCAAATATTAATGTCAAGCTTTTCACTTTTCAAAAATCTATACTATACTCACTTCTCTCTAGTTTTCTTGTAATACATGCTTCATTTTGGAAATCCTTATACTGTTTTTTTTTTTTTTTAAGATTTTATTTATTTTAGAGAGAGAGGAGCAGAGGGAGAGGGACAAGCAGACGCCACACGGAGCGCAGAGCCTGACGTGGGGCTCTATCTCACGATCCTGAGATCACGACCTGAGCTGAAACCAAGAGTCAGGTGCTCAACTGACTGAGCCGCCCAGGCGCCCCCTTACACTAGTTTTTAACAGTCCATGCAACTTTTATATGTGTCCTCCAATAGACACCAATCCTTCTATATTCTGGATATATTCTTTTGCTTTATTGTTCATGGTTTTTTATAGGTTGGATTTAAATTTTCTTCCACCTTCATCAACTATATTTATACTAGATTCCTTGGTCAGGGAGCTTATCTAATTTTTTCCCCTGGATCCTTTGAAATCCTCCTCCCTAAATTTCTGATCCAGGGATAATGATGTTGAGGTGTTACTAGCTTTGTTTTGATAACCTTAAAATAGAAATGGTCATTCCCCTCTTAGTTTTGGTAGGGTTTTTGTTTTAAGCCTATTTTGCTGTGTGTGGCATATCTGTTGAAGAAAGAAAAAACAAGTATGAAGGAATGATGGCAACACCTAAGTAAGAATTTACCACAAAATGCTTTCAGCAGAAACAGATCCCTAGAAAGTCTAAATGTCTCCTTATCCCCTTTAAATTTACCACGTTAAAGAAACCCTCACTTAACCTACCAGCAAGTCTGTCTTCCCAGGCTCCCAAAGCACTTGTCACAACCAAATCCATCATGTTTGTCAGCAGGGGAATGTTTTCTTCAGGTGTTTATTCTTCCTACCACTCTGCACAAACTCTGGAGCACCTGGGGCTATGGACTCAACAAATACAAGAATTCTAAGCCATCCAGAAAAACCAGATCATTGCAGTAGAGGGGAGGAGGGGAACAGCCCTGATATGCAAGGTAGTCGGACACTGAATTATCTAGACAACCTGCTTCCAAATTCTTCCAAGGCTACCCTTTCTTTCCGATTACAGAGATTCACAAACCAGTAGTGAATAAAATCCAGTTCCACCACAGAGATTATCCACTAGGGGAAAAGAGATCGATAGGGAAATGGGCTTTGTGAAGACACTGGAAAAGCAATGGTCTCCAAAACCAGAGACGGGTCAGGGGACACTGCAGTGCACAGCGTCCCACAACAGCTCAGATTGTTGCTGACTCCACCAAGCACACCCTCTTCAGATAATTCACCGGTGCCCTATAAATAGGAGCTTTGAGGAGCACCTGGGTGGCTTAGTTGGTTAAGCCTCTGCTTTTGGCTGTGGTCATGATTCCAGGGTCCTGGGATAGAGCCCCGTGTCGGGGTCCCTGCTCAGCGGGGAGCTGCTTCTCCCTCTCCCTCTTCCTCTGACCCTCTCCCTTGCCGTGCTCTCACTTGCTCTAATAAATAAAAAATCTTAAAAAAAAAAAGAAGCTCCATTCTCCTCCCTCTCTCTCAACACACATCATACACACACACACAGCATGCAAATACATTTATATTCATTACAGGAGAACAAAAGCCATAAAAGACCGAAAAATGTGAAATTGTGCTAGTGTAAGCAATTGGGTTTTTTCCTCTAGAATAATTAAACGAAACCAATGACAAAAGCTACTTGATTCTGAGGCTTTGGAGTCCACAAATGAAATATTAGATTATTAATATTGAAATATTAAGAGAACCCGCAAGTGTTTAGGCCAATTCGAGCGGTTCTTCCTTAATATTTCCTTGGGCCACCTTACAAAGAATCATGTACTCAGAATGCATTGATTAAATGGTCGTTAGAGAAGGAACACGGCCCATGTCCGGAGCAAGGAGCCCAGAACAGGAAGCCCTAGGTTCCCATCCGAATGACACACTCTTTGCAGAGCTTTGGCCCACAACCTCTCTCCTACGGGAAAGTGAAGCTACCGGGAAGACCTCTAAAGTCTCACTCCACCTAACCCTGTCCAACTCTACATCTGAAGGAGGAGCAAAATAAAATGCTGTTATTTATGCCAATGTTGCAACTGGAAGATAAGTCCACTGAATCTAGGCACCTAGCCTAGGGCAGAAATTCTGCACTTAGTCCATTCAGGTCACTATAACAAAGTACAGCTGACTGGCTGGCTTACCAATGACAGAAATTTATTTTCCAGAGGCTGAGAAGTCCAAGATCAAGGTGCCACCAGATTCAGTGAGTGGTGAGAGCCTCCTTCCTCACAGACTACAACTTCTCACTTCATCCTTGCATGGCAGAAGGGGCTAGGGAGTCTCTTTTATATGGGTGCTATATCTTTTTTTTTTTAAGATTTATTTATCCATTTTAGAGAGAGCATGAAGCAGAAGGGGCAGAAGGAGAGGGAGAGAGAATCTCAAGGAGACTCCATGCAGAGCATGGAGATGGACGCCTAGTCGACCTCATGACCCAAGTGTCAGATGCTCAACCAACAGCACCACCCAGAAGCCCCTACATGGGTGCTAAATCTTAATTCACCTCTGGAAGGCTCTACCTCCAAATACTGTTACACTGGGGGTTAGGATTTTCACATATGAATTTTGGGCAGACATAAATATTCAGTCCATTGCAAGCATGTATCACTGGAGGGTTTAATAAGACCCAAATGCCTGGGGCTCACCCCTGGAGTTTCTAATTCAGTAGGTCTGGGGTGGGGCCAAGAAATAGGCATTTCTAACCAGTTGTCAGATGCTGTTGCTGTCCATGGAGCAGATGTTGAGAACCACTGGTCTCCAGGGAAGGCACATGACATTCACTGAGGGGATGGATCGGGGACTTTGGGAACTGAGGTTAGGAGGGGGTACCAGCCAACCAAGGCAAAGGAGCCAAAGAGGACACAGACCAGAGAAAGGGACAGCCATGAAATTCTTCCAGAAAGTGAAAACAGGGCTAGTTGCATCTCCTTAAGTTATATCCTAATGTATATTATCTTATAATTTGTAAAATATATGTTATTTTCATCATATGTCTTGTTTCAATACTTAAAAAAACAAAATCATGTCCCAATAATCTTAGGTTTGTAATTTGATGCTCTTTCAGAAAGCAGGTAAAAACAAAAGCAAATTGAGTCAACAGAGAAAACTGGAAATTCATTGATGCTCAGTGCTCAGGAGAAAGGAGCGCCTGTGACCTTGGTGTTGAATGTGAATATTTAAGAGGTGTATGTTGATTCTAGTTCTGGCTCAGATAAAGAGAAAGCTTGGAACAAGCTAATCTTTTGGAGAGAAGAGGGAGAATGTCTCACTTCTAACTCCCCGAAGTTCAGTGTGTTGATTTCACAGAGAATCAGCAATAACATATTGTGCTTCAGTTTCATGCCTCTAGAGAAAAAAATAATAAAAATTAGCAAATTATAAAAAAAATTGGAGGCAAAAGGGAAGCAACTATGTAATCTGAGAGTTAATTAGAGCTCCCCTGAAAAAGCTTTATATTGACATGCTGCAAGAACTATGGTTCAGGATCATTTTCCTGCTTCCAGATGCTACACGTGAGCAGCACTCTCCTCAAGGTGACACCTCTCCTTACATACAGACTCTGAAATGTCTGGGAATGGGAGCATGGAAAGAGGTTGCCATGGACTGAATATCTGTATCCCCCTAAAATTCATATGTGGAAGCCCTAACCCCCATGTGATGGTATCTGGAGGTGGGGCCTTTGGGAAGTGATTAGGTTAAGATGAGGTCATGAGGGTGTGGTCCTCCTGACGAGATTAGTGCCCTGATAAAAAGAGACCAAGGAGCTCAATCATTGGTGCTTGCTTGCATGCACTTTCCGTCTCTTCCTCGCCCTTGATCTCTTTCTCTCTCCCTCCCTCCACGTCTATCTCCCCCTCTCTTTTCCTCCCTCCCTCTTGATTTCTCTCTCCCTCCCTCTCTCCCTCCTTTCCCCTTCCCTCTCCCCCTCCCTTCCTCTCTCTCTCCCTCTCTCTTCATCTCCCTGCCCCCCCCCCATCTCCCCACATCCAATTGGGAGAAACGAGTTTCTGGTGTTTAAGCCATCCACTCTATGTATTTTGTTACAGCAACTCAAGCTAAGTCAGAAGGGGAGTGAATGTAGGTCAGCCCAGCAGTTTGGGGCTCTGAACTCAAAATCAAGATATCATCACCTACCTAGTGACAATTTATCTAACTTCAGCAAGGTCCCCAGGAAGGAAAGAGGCTTTTTAATATAATAACGTCATCACACTGAGAGCAGATCTAAGACAGAATAAATGCCAAACTTGGTTTGAGTCCCAGCTCCCCCCCCAGAGTGGCTCCACTCCCTACCCCTAGTTCCTCCCTAATGCTAACCTCAAACAAGAGATGCTCTCTACTTGGCTCAGCAGCAAGTCACCCCTGCTATTCACTCGAACCTGATGGGATAGTTTGGTTCTGGCACTTGGATACTCTTCCAGATCCCAAACGCCATGCCTTCTAACTGGAGTTTGGCTTCTGATCACGGTTACCTGCCTACAAGTTCCCAGTGACAGGAGGCCAGCCTGAATTCCATTCCAAAGGACCTTCTTCCACTGAAAGATCACCCTCACACTGGCCACCTGCATGAACTTACAGCCATCACCTACCTACGATTCCCTAATGGCTACTGTTGACTGATCACCAACTGTGTCGAAACACGGATTTTTGCTTTAACATACAATGTGCCTAATCCTCAACACAACGCTGCAGGTGGATATCACTCTTCCCATTTGTAGGTGAAGAACATGAGACTTAAAAAGTTAAAAAATTTAACTATACTCAAATAAAAATAAATAAATATATCAACCAAAAACCAAACAAAGTTCAGTAAGCTTACCAGAATCATACAGCCAGTCAGTACAGACTTGCTACTGTAACCTGCCTGCTCGATTTCAAAGTCCTCGTCTTCCTACTACGCCGTAGCGCCATTTCCACCCCATCTCGGTACACCCCATCCTGTCCTTGTCCTCCATGGCGGAGGCTCCCCCGGACCAGAGCTGGCCCCCCCCTATATCCAACCTCTTAGCCTCATGCACTGCCATCCCAGTCCCCGCCAGTAAGGTCCACAGCTAGGTCAGCCCCCTCACCCCCATCTCCATATACCCCCTTAACCTCCTCACCTGAGCTCTGTTCCAACCTACAAGTGAATCCAGTTTGGCAGCTCCCACCCGCCACACCACCAATTTTCAAGTTGAAGCACAAAGTCTTGTATATATCATATGGGGTGGGGAGAAAGGAAGGACAAAGGAGAGGAAGGGAAAAGGGAAAGGAAGGAGAAGAGAGAATAAAAAAAAAAAATTAGCACTGAAGAAAGAGAAGGAAGAAAGAAGAAAGCCGACCACATGCTGCCCAGTAAAACAACACATGTCAAATAAGGACATTTGTGAGGCTGCTTAGTCAGGAGGGATGGGAAAGTCTGGACCTGTAGCACAATCCCTGGTCTTCCCAGTTCAGCCAAAGCAAACTGTTCCTAGTCTGAGAAGAGAATGTGCCGGATATCAAGAATGACAAGTCGTAAAAGCAATGTTTGATCTTTCATCAGACCCTGGATGAGAAAAGAACCCAGCTATAAAAGACATTTGGGGACAACCGGGGCAATATGAACATGGACATATTAGAAAACAACAGGGCATCGATGTTCAATTGTTCTGAGTGATAGAAAGTTGCTCAGGAGCAGGTCTTTGTTCTTCAAAGAACACCTGCTAAAGTACTTAGAGATGAAATGTCATAACGTCTCAACTAACTTTTCAAGGGTGAGCAACAAAACAACACACACGCATACACATGCATACGCACACACACACACACGCACACACACAGATAAGCTAATACGGTAAAATGTTAACAATTGGTGAATTTCGTTGGAGGATATATGTCTTCATTGCACTATTTTTACAAACTTTCGCAGGTCTAAAATTTTTCAAAATAAAAAGTCTAGGGGAAAAAAATACAAATTAGCCCCAACCTGAGCAATAAAACTTCCATTAGCCTCAGGACATTTCCACTGACCCAATAAGTTCCTCCCACTGATGCTGAAGGTATTATTATGTGGGGATTGAGGGGGCATGGAGCTCTGGATGCCGGCTGCCTGTGTGGAGACATCATATACCGTGGATGAGCAGAACAAGTTTTTTAACCACCTCAAACGTCAGTCTCCTCATCTGTAAAATGGGGCCAAAAATAATACCTAACTCAAGGGGTTAAAGAGTTAAATGAGATAATTCACAATAATTATGAAAGATAATTCATAATAATAATATTATTATTATTGATATGAGAAAGGACAAAATAACACTATCCCCACTTAAACTGCCCAGGTAGAATCCTGAAGAATAAACCGACTATTTTGTTTTAGAATTTTTTTTTTTCTGTCTTCCTCCTATGTAAAACACAGAGAAGCAATTGCAGAAAGATGGCATGTGCCAAAAAACCACAGATATTGGAATGGATCCATATATCATCTCTATAATGGGAGAACAGGGTGACGACTCTCTACCAAACAAAGCTTCCTATATAAATAAATGCTGTGTTTAACTTGACGTTCAGGGTAAAGCACTTGCAGTGAAGAAACAGCAACTGTAAGAAAGAAAACTGAGCCTCCTTCTGTAAGCAGGGCCGTTCATGGAGCATGGGCAGGGGCTAGGTGGGAAGCCCAAAGTCAAAACAGATTCCTTCTTTTGGCAAGAAAAGCTCAGGTCGGGGACCTGGAGGGCTGGCTTCTCCCCTCCCCACAGTAACTGCCCTTGATGACTCGGAGTGCAGCCCAGACAGAGTGCATTCCTTGGGGCTGGAGAGTGGGCGTGGGGCCAGCAGCCGTTAAACACCACTTTTGTATCCTCCAGCAAGAATGTCTGGAACCAACAGCATGTGCCTTGTTCTAAGAACAGATTTCTCCTCGAGCTATTTCTCTAGCGTACAGAAGAACTGTTATACAGCGTCCAGCCACCTATACTGCGCTTACTTTAAAACTGTGTAGCTCAGTGTGAGGTACTTCGGAATATCCATATTTTGTACAAGCCTAGACTAAGACGTGCTTCCAACATCAGTAGGAACGGAGTCCCCGAATTCAGTTAGCAGGAATACCGAAACACACAAATTTAAAAGAAAACAATGAAGCCTACACAGAGGCCCACAGGTGCCCATGTATTCCTGGAATTTGAGTTATATATTAAAAAAAAAGATGTTTTAGAAGACATATAGGTTGTTACACGGGACACAATGGGGAACTGCAGACACTGCAGAACCCGAACCCGCTCCATTGAGGGACAGTGCTCTGACATGTGGGTGCGCACAGAACATAAAGCCTTATGCTATGCGTTCAGAATACCCGGGGCCACCCCCCAACCCACATCGCAAACCACCTGACCCTGTGTTCTTCCGACCTTAATCATGGACTTCTCGGGATAGTCACAAAACCCACGGAATGTTTATAATGTGTATTCTGGCTCTTCTCACCTTTCTAATATTATTAATTAAAAATTAAGCAAACCTATTTAAAAGTGAAAAAAGGTGGGGGGGAGACACCAAAATTCTAACATTTGAATATTAGTTAATACAAAACGTTAAAAAAAAAAGAAATACAAAACATACACACAATGAATACTACACAGGCATTAAAAAGTGATAGGTAAGAAATAAAGAGAGCAAACAGGTGGTCTCCAGAAGGGAGGGGGATGGGGGATGGGTGAAATAGGTGAAGGGCGTTAAGATTACATTTATCGTGATGAGCGCTGAGTAGTGGATAGAATTGCTGAATCGCTATATTGTACACCTGAAATTAATATGATACTGTATGTTAATTATACTGGAATTTTAAAAAAAGTAATAGGTAAACATTAAAATAAGAAAAATGTTTATCACTGGATGTAAAAGAGTATGACAAAAGTTATATGAAGAATATTAATTATGGCTATATAAAAGAAATATTCATAGAAAAATGTCTGAATGCTAATGCAAAAGAAATTTACAACCGTTTTAGGGGGATATAATGAGTTTTTGAGAGATGTCTTTTTTTTCCGTTTCTGTAATGGGGTAGTATTCTTTTTGTAATAATAATAATAGTTATTCTTGACATTAAAAAGGAAAACAATGAATAAGGGCAGATTTCTGATTATGAACCTATAGTTATCTAAGGGAATTAAATACCGTAACATTTAATACAGTCAATAAATACATTGTGCATCAACCAACACAGGGAGTATTTTCACACTAGCAAGTTCCCACATTCACACCCTGGCAACAAAGTTCTATTTGCTTTGGGGAGTGTCCCCAATTGCCAACACAGGGATAGAGGCTTCAGTGCCTCTGCAAAAGTATTTATGTATGAGAATACACGACCACACACACACACACACACACACACACACGCACGCACGCACACCAGAAAGTTAAAGAAATAACCTATGTGAAAGACTAAAATGATTTGAAATTCCTCAGCTAACAGTGGACTTAGTCACAGGGAGCTCTATTCCCATTTTTTGCTTTGTGTAGAAGACTTAGGTCCTCAGGGGTAGAGATCCTGGGTGTTCTCTGAATCCACAAGCTCACAGAGAGTGTGTGCTCAAAATTTTTAAGCTTTTACTAAATCAGCTTAGTACTACACCAAGGAACACACAACACAGTTTTCTAGACAGTGACCCACAGGTGCCCATTCTCTGTGAACGCAATGGAGATCCACGTGTCCCTTGGAAGCCAGAAGAATGCACAGAGAGGGCAAGTTAGTCTACTGTGTTCCTCAGAGGGAGTAAGCAGCCAAAGGTAATAGAAGACGCTTATGGCCAAGAAAGTAGGAGCACAGGGCCCATCGGCACGAGAAACATTATTATGCCCAGAGACTCAATATGGTATATCTGGGACACCATCAGAGACGGGTTATTTTTCTTAATGCAATGCAGGTGAAAAGGAAAAATGGCAAGAGGGGTCTCAGTCAGCCGAGGCTTTACATTTCAGTCTCAAAATCCTCCCCTTAGAAGCCCACTTTCATTGTTTAATGATCCATAGAGAGCTTCTAATTAACGACTCTCCTATCCATAGTCACAGTTTAATTCTCCAGTAGTTAATCAAGCAAGTTTTCGCAAGATTACTAGCGATCTAAAAACATTTTATGAGTTGGCTTTGTATGTTCTGAAAGGCATTTCCAGACCAATGATTGCTCATCATTGACTCTCCTGCAGCAAAGCTAGAATCAGCTAGGAATGAGAAATCACAGAGGAAGGAACTGATGAGAGGCAGAAATACCCATATTATAAAATTAGGAATAAAAGTGAAGAAATAGAAATAATTAGAAAGAAAAGTATAATGCCAAGTATCGGCCTTAAAAAAAAAAAAATCTTGTGTTAAAAAAAGAAAAAGTGAATAAAAAGACCCCATTGGGCTCATCCACCGAACAAGTATTTCTGCATGCAGGGTGCTGGGGTATAATGGTGATGAGAGAAGCAAACAGATCCTTGCTCTACTGGAACTTTCACTAACAGGTGAGAAGATGTCCATCAATCAAAATAATAAACAGAAAATATAAAAATGTTATAATCCCTCTGAAATAAAGGCAACCAGATCTCCAAGAGCAGGGAAAGTTTCCATAAGGCTCAAGCTCAATCTAACAGATAAGCAGCAGTTAACTGGGCAAAGGGAGAGGGGAAGAGTGCTCCAGACAGAGAGAATAGTATGTGTAAAGGCCCTGTGGCAGGAAGAAATAGATTTTAAACACTTTAAAAAGGGAATGGAGTTCTTAGAGCTGGAGCACAGACTGCCAGGGAAAGGCTATACAGAGGTCAAGCCACGAGGGAGATGCAGGCCTTGTTAGGATTTTTTTTTTTAATCATAACAACAATATAAAACCGTTGAGGGGCTTAAGGAATGACAGTGACCCAGGCAGATTTGCATTTTGAAAACATTTCTCCTAGACCTGGAGATAATGGGAAGGAGAAGACAAAACAGATGCGAGGTTATGCAGTAGGTCCTGGTAAAAGATGGGGGTAGCTTTGTCCTAATGAGGCAACCAAGGAGATGGGAAGAAGTGGATGGAGTCAAGACATTTAGGAGGAAAGGTCCGCAGGAGACTAAGTGACTGAATATGAGGTTTTCGGGAAAGGATGTCAAGGATGGCTTGGAGGTACCTGGCCTGCCCAAGTGATGAGTGCCTGCACCCGTCCCTGAGATAGGGAACTGGTTTTAGGCAGAGCCTGGGGGAGAGAAGCATCACAAGTTCAGTGTTTGACATATTTCAGTGAGAAATCTCTGAGATAGCCCAGCGGAGAGGCAAGCTGGCAACTGGACAATCAGGTCTTAGAGAGAGATCCAGGCTCAAGATATAAATTATAGGCCTATCATAATGTAGATGGTAATTGAAGCAACAGAAGTTGCTTGAGGAAAGGTTACAGAGTGAGAAGAGACATTTAGGCATCACGCCCTGAGATACTCAAACCCTTTTAGAAGATTGTCTGACTCCAAGGAGGTAAGGTAGAATAATGTATTTTATAAACTGCAAAGCATTATAAAAAGTAGTTGCTATAAAAGCTGAAAGGGCTGGGAGACCAATATTTCTCTGCATTTTATAGGTGTAGAAAATGAAAGAAGTTACAGATCAGGCTCGACAAGGCCATTAGTTGTGTAGACAGACTGGGCAGGAGTTTAATCCATATCAAAGCTTCAAAAAGTCCAGGAGAACACACTGTCTGAGTTCTCTGTGAGCCTCAGAGGCTCTGGAAAGGGGGCTGAGAGTGACTCATCATCGGCAGGGTATTTCTTTTCGGGAACCCACAAACAAGTCCCACACTTGGGCCTCTGCAATACGCTGGCTGCAGCTCCCAGGGGGCTGGCCGACACACTGTAACCACACATCTGCAGGACTCTTGCCCCATCTCGCTCCCTTAAAGGGCCTTTGTTGTTTGTTCCACAACAGGCTGGACAGAAGGGCCTTTGCCTCTGTTACTCCTCAAAAGCAGCACGAAGTATGGGGAGCAGGGAAGTGAGAAAGAGACTTCATTCTGCACACTTCAGGGAGGACCAGGACCCATGACTCAGTGGGACATAAAACCCGGGCAGCACGCAGCACACTCTCCTTGAGGCACTGTTCTCCTCCTGTTGCCTCAACACTCGATTGTAATATAGCAGGAAAAGAGAGAGGCAGTCAAGCCTTGCACAAAACAGCTTTTATTTTTCTCTTAGGAAAGCTGTTTTAAACTATATCCATTTGGTAGAATGAAAAGTGATTTCACTCTCAAAACAGCGACCTTAGAATCACCCCCAGCTGCACAAATCAAACGCAATTCAGCTCAGGCCATTGAGAAAGACACAGAGTGGGAGGCCGGACCAGATGACCCTCAATGGCTCCTCAGCTCCAAGATGATTCGGGTCCCACATGGAAGAACCAGATGTTCCTACAAAAGAATCAGCATCTTTCAAAAACATCTGTTTTTTTTTTCTCTGCTAATATGTGAGTTAATGGCACTCAGAATTTCAATTAATCAAGCTTGGGTTCAACATGGATATTTTATCAGCCAGGAGTTTGCTCTCACCTACTTTCTCTCTGGGGCTTTCTTGGGGTCCCTTTCCTAAAAATACAGTGGCCACCCAGCCACCAGGCCTGTGCTCGGACCTGGTGACCCAACACTCCTTTGCACAGAACAGATGCGGTCTCTCTCCACCCATCTCAAATATCAGGCCTTGGGTGGCATCGACCCCGAATTAATCATCAGGAGAAGTGCGGGAGTTTTTTTTCCTTCAATATTCTAATCTGAAAAATGTCCATCAGAGCAAAGTTGAAAGAATTCTATAATGAACACTATGTGCCTACTTCCTAGATTCTACCATTAACACTTTATTGTTCTGCCTTATCTATCCACCAATTTATTCATCCATCACCCCATTTTATTTTTTATGTGTTACATAATAAACTGAAGACCTCAGTGTAAATACAAATCTGATCTGGGAACTATTTAAAAAACTCCAACACCCTATCTTCAAAATATTTGACTCAGTTAGTCTTGAGGTGGGGCTCAGGCATCGGTATTTTTTGAAAATCTCCTCAGGTAATTAAAATATGTAGGCAAAGGGATAGGCAAGAATGCATCTGCTTCCCATGAGTCCTGACCAGTGGGAGTGGGACAAACCAGAGGGTGGAGACAAAAGAATTCCACAAGCGCAGCTTGCAGTGCTCAGCCTTCCTGTATGCGCACACCAACACACACAACAAACACAAAGGGCAAAAGATGCGGAGGTGGGGGTTGGAAAGATTTGCTTTTATTCTCTTAGAACTAAGGCAGGGGGAGTGGGAGTGTGGGGGGAGAACTTGGGTCTAAAGACACTCCCTGAACTTGCTTACACACTGGTACATCACTCCTGCCCAGTTGCCTCTCTCCATCTTTGCCAGTTTCCTTCTCCTCCCTACATTGCCTCCTATCTACAGCAGAAGGCTGCATAGAAAGGGGTTGCAGGTCTTCTCAAAATCTAGCAAAAAGAAGAAGAGGATTTGCAATAAAATCTGCCTAGGTTTCTCAGTCCAGACGACCCAGAAGGAGAATGTTTTGGTGGCAGTAGCTGCTGTAGTAGCAACATATCCCTTTTTGCTCAGAGACCCAGAGCACACATATGACGTGGTGATGTAACAATTTCAAGATAAAACTGCAGGGACAAATAATACCTATAGGAGTTCAGAAAAAGGAATTACAAGTAGTGATTATGAGAAGAACCTTGGAATAACCCACTGGGCATCTAATCAAATAATTAGTAGCAATATCAGAAAAGCCTGGATATTAATTTCATGTTGAAGGCAACAAATAGATAGATCAATCATATGCAGCAACACCAATAAACCTTGTTGTGTTTTGTTTAAGAAATGTAGAAGCAGTATCCTGTGTGCCTTTTAATTTGAACTTAACACTTTAGAATCAGGGAGCACTCTTAACATTTTCTAAAGTGATTCCACATTAAAAAAAAAAAAATCTCATTTAATCCTCATACCAACCCTGTGAAGTCAATGGGTATTATCACTCCACTTTACAAATGAAGCAAATGAGGCCAAGATAAATAAAATTAAATCAGAGACTATTGAGCTCCATGAACCCAGATTGTAATTACCTGACTTCTAGCCACATTTTTGTAATCTGAAAGCACTTTACAGAAAAACTGAAATCAAGGTCAGATAGAATAATCTCTCTTAAAACAGAGTGAGCAATGGAAAAGATGAGCTTGAAAAGCAGTCAGGACACAGCAAATAAAATGTCCTGATGCCATTTCTGGTTCTAACTCCAGCAACATTTCAGATGGGTGCAGAAACAGTACTCTTTTTATGAAATGCAGATAAACCAGAACACCGGAGAGCTATGCCTTGATCTGGACAATCTCAGCACAGTTGATGTGTGTTGGAGCATTTGTTAGATTTCTACGGATTTGGGGAGAGTCCACAATTTAACTCTGAATGGCCTATAAAGACATCTACTTTGGGAGTATGGCTCTATTTGCTAGATGGAATGCTGCCTGATTCATGAAATCACTTAACAGAGCCAATCAGATCTAAAAAAAAAAAAAAAAAAAAAAAAAAAAAACCTACTTTATGGTTTTCTGCTTTAATTTATTGGCAGAACATAGGGGAGTAATTTTTTAAAAAGCAAGAGATTCACACAAAAGTCTATATTCCTAGCTTCTTTTAAAGTCAGGTACCTGCCAACTCTGGGTCTAAATTCCTGTCTGTCAGCCTATTGGGGCTGAGTGACTGCTGCTTCCTGGGAACAGGTCCCAAGTTCTCCCAGTCTCTCCAGTCCCTCCTGCTCCCTACAACCCCCCACACTAGCCTCACTCCCTGACAGCTTCACTCTCCACCTGCCTGATCCCTGAGCTCAAGTCAACATGAAGGCTGATGGTCCAGGAAGGTGGGAATGGTCAGCCCCGATGCTATATGAAGGTTAGTAAGTCGTGACATTATTTTCCAATAGCAGGGAATAGGCAAGGAATGCAGGACAGTGGTCAGGCCTTGACACTGGGGAGCAGGAAGCCGAATGACCCAATCCACTGCTATTCCCACCAAATGATGAGGAATGACAAAAAATGAGGCTGTTTGAGGAGGGCAGCAGGGGCATTACAGCTGAGGTGGGGGCTGGGTCCCTACTAGTCTGTGCTTCCCCGAGTCCCGGCCCATTACAGTACTGGGCATGGAGTGGTGCTCGAGAAAGACATGTGGAATGGGGATGTGGATGACAGTCTCAAGAGACAGGAACATTCAGTTGACCGGTTGTCTGAGAGGGCCTAGAAAGAGCGGCAAAATGAGGAGAGAGGTGTTGGTGGTGTCTCAGAGGTTATTGAGAACTCAAAGGTTGTAAAATGACACTGAAGGGTCAAAATACGAGTGGTAACAGATGCTACTCCGGGAAAAAGGAAATGCAGAATAGTTGCATCTTAAGCGCACAATCTGAGGAACTGGCAATGTCTGCCTGGAATGCCCTTTTGAGGAGGGCTAGGGTCAAGTGTGAGCGGCAAAGGGAGAAGAGCAGGGTTAAAAAGCAGGTGTCTGCTGCAGGCGAGCAGGGGGAAGAACACCACGGGTGCTGTGCACCCACCATCTCTGGTCCAGTCATCCCAGCTCTAGAGTGCTTTATTCATTATCTTGAAACTTTAGCTTTTAGCTTTATTCTCCTAGTTCCACCCCAGGGTTAGGGCAGGGCAAACTCTGCCAGGGAGACTAGGCAAAGTGCCACAAGTCAAGGCATCAGGCCAAGAGATCCCAAAGCACATGCTGCAGCCAGTCCCACTGGACCTTAATTTCAGAATAGGATTGCTGCCTAAACCCTTGTACCCAGATGTAGAACTGACCCCCAAGGAGCTCATGGGGGGGCCAAGTCAGTTTCTTGGGCTCTGTCTGGCTTGACCTGGCATCAGCACTTGGTGTGGTATGGCAGGGTTGGGGTCCAATCAGCCTCACAGGAAGGGCAGCAGGACACCTTGCCAGTGGTTCTCAAACTGCAAGGTGCATGGGAAGCTCCTGAGGAGCTGTAGATCTTCAGCTTATCATCCAGAAAGTCTAGAGTAGGGGCTGAGATAATGGGTCAGTGACAGAGTCCCAGGGGATGTGAATACGACTGGTCCATGGACCACACTTTGAGTAGCAAAGCTCCAAGCCAGTAGTTCTCAACCTTCATTTCATTTTGGAATCACTAGGGAAGCTATTAAAATTTCCTGCTGCCCAAACCTCATCCCAGAACCAATCAGTTCAGAATCTCTTGGGGCTGGGACCCACGCATCAATATATTTTTAAGCTGTCTGGTAATTATGACATGCAGCCAAGATCAAAACCATTGCTCTAGGCTGTGGGATGGTCATAGCTGGAGGCTCATAGTTCCACGCGTTCATCTGGCCTGAAGCTACTCAGGGGTGGGGCCAGCCACAGAAGCGACTGTGGCCTAGTTAAGGTCTCAGCCTAGAAGGCCACACCCCAAGGCCTGGATAAACACAACTGGAGAAAAGGGCTGGAGGGGTTGCTGGGGCCCTGGGCTTCCCCCAAGCATTACAGACACCTATAAATAGAAAACCTAGATCCAGATTTCCCAAACAAGGGAGCAGGCTCCTAAAATACATAACTGGCTCGCTCATGTTTGCTCCAGAACTCGTAGAGCAATAGGCTGGAAGTTCTCAGTATTTCAACTGCAGGGGCAGGAGACAAGAAAGGCAAAATTAGGGCAGACGTTTTCCACTGTTCACCAAAACAATTCTTCAGTGGCATGTAAGAGTGACTAGCTCTTCCCTTGGCTACTCCTGCTCCTTACGTCTACATTGGCCCAGTTACTCCACAATGTAACCTCTCCTGGGTCCCAAACTGCCCCATACCTTTGGAAAGTCAACCCTGTAGTTCCCAGTCTCCCCCAAAAGACCCTTCACAATGTACAGCACTATCGTGACCACCTCCAGAACGCCATCATCGGCCAGAGCTCACCAGCCCTTGCAACGAGGCAGGAGAATCTAAGAAGAGATTCTAAACCCCGAGTTCGGGTCCGCTTGCTGTCAGGACTGAGGAAAGCTCTAGAAACAGTGGCAGAGTCAGAGCGCAGTCAGAGAAGAAGGGAAGGGCCTAGATGAGAGAAAGAAAGAGAGGAGAGCTGAGGACACAAGAATGGGGCAAGAGAGACAGGAAGGCGACAGGAAGAAGAGGCCCGGATGGGGAAAAGGAGATGTCCCTCGGGGATGGCGCCCAGGTCAGGAGTGAGCCAGCCCTCGGCTGGCCCAGATTCTAGGAAGGTCTGTGCTTCTAAAATTTCTTCATGTTAACCATGTTTCAAAAATGATTTCAATGGCTTAAAGGAAATCTACAATATTAGGTCAAATAAAATTCAAAACGGATGTAGAGAAGAATTTGTGATGCGGGAGGACCAGGAAGTGGAGGAGAACAAAGTAAGGGTGAGCTAGCTTTAGGACTGGGCGTCATGAATGAATATGTGGGCCGGAGCCCTCCATATATGGTCAGAAAAGACAGCTTCAACTTTTGCCTGCTTTGAGTCAGTATCTTGAGAATACTACGAAATGTCTTTCATAAGTAAGATCTTTTTTTCTCTTTGGCTTATGATGTAAACCACTCATTTTTTATGCTTTCTCCAAAAAAGCGTCAGGCAGTGGAGGGAGGAGTTTGTCCCCCAGAAGACAAAGACAAAGGGTTAGGTTTAAGGGACAAACAGTGCTGCTTACCTGTCAGTGGTCAGTGTCTAATGAGTACCCCAAGGAGCAAGAAGGAGCAGGGCTTCCCTGGAACATTCTGGGGTACGGACAGCAGCACAGCAATGGTTCTCGGCCATGCACACAGGATGTTGGCAGTGGGCACCACTGTGCACAGACCTGAGCCCTTTCAGCCTCCACAGTCTCCAAGACACTAGCTCTTTAACATTTGGGGGGTCATAAATAACTTTTGAAAATGTGATGAAAAACACACATTTGCACTCCACCTCAATAACCTGGAGAGCATTTCAGGAGGTTCCCAGACCCACCTGGGTCATGGACCCAGCTTCAGAACAGCCAGGTGCTCACTTCTCGTAGGTTTCTTCCAGCAGAGAGCACATTGCTCTGGTCACCACCACTTGTCATTTGGGAGCCTCATGAAACTCTAGTGAACCCTCATTGCCATGGACCGACTATGTCACCCCAACATTCCTATGATGTCCTAACCCCCAGTGCGATGGTATCTGGAGGTGGTTGGTCATAAGGGTAGAACCCCCATGACAGGATTAATGTTCTTTGAGAAAGAAACACCAGAGCTCTCTCTCGCCACCAGGTGAAGACACAGTGTAAAGAAAGCCAAGAAGACTAGAGGAAGAATTTGCTAATCCCTTGATCTTGGACTTCCCCGCCTCTGCTGTTTTAGCCACCCAGTCTACAGAATTTTGTGGTAACAGCCCAAGCCAAGACACCTAGAGACTCTCAATGCCAAAAACTGTCTGCCTGCTCCACTGTGGGGCAGGAGAGCCTGAGACACCGGTCTCCTCATTGTGGCCTCCTCTACCACATGGCCCCAAGGCAAGGGTGGAGAATGCCCTCCAGAGCACTAGCAGGATCCCGCGCTGAGGAGACTGGATGGGCCCCCAGAGAAGTGGGCTTCTTCACAGCCCACTCACATTCCGGGCACAGGAGAAGTCAGGGCAGAAATGAAATGTCAGGGCTCCTGGGCGGTCCTAGGAGATGGGGGAAGGGAAGAAGGCTGAAACTGAAAAATCAAAGGGAAAGCTGCTACAGAACTAGTGGTCTTTCAGATACATTCCAATAAATCTGGCTAACTTCATACTAGCTCTGTGAGGAATCCACAAACACGGTTGCCTTCAGGCCGCTCTTCTAAAGAAAACACACGAGGCTTCAGGCAGCCATTAGCAAATGGCTCCAACCAGGCAAATGTTGCTTACTCTCAAACCACTGTTTTTAGACACCACTGCTCTCCACCAAATAGGCCTTTACACATCCCTACTCACGGCCAGTTCCTCCAAACCACCTTCCTGGCCTAGCTACTCTGTCTGCCCCGGATTTTCTTCGTTGTTAGCTTGTGTCTCTGCTTGGTCTTACACATGTGATTGCTCTGGAGGTCTTGCTAGGCTTGGCTCCTCAAGGGCAGGACTGAGCTTCTATTTTTTTGTGATCATTCCAGGAAGCCAGATTCCAGGTTCTGTACTCAGAGGCACCCAGTAATTTCTGTTGGCCAGCTGCTTTTCCTGAGAAAGCATAATCAGACCTTTTGATTCCCGTATACAAACCACCTGTGTCCCTGCCGCTCTCCTCCCTGGTGAAAGGGACTTGACAGCCCACTCACATTCTGGGCACAGTTTATACATCTGGGACGAGCCGCTCAGCCCAGGAGTGCCAAAAAGTACAACTGGGGGTTTTTGGCACACTGAGCAGAGAAGTAGAAAGGAAATAAAGCAGTTCCCTTATCTGTGACATGAAGGGGTTGTGCTCAGCCATGTCAAAGGTCCCTATGAGATCTAAGATCCTCTAAGTTTGGAAAAGTGTTATTTTGTAGTGAGGCAGACTGCTGCTTGGCCACTTGGTATTCATCCTGTCCTCCCTCCTCACCACCAGGCATGCCCATCTTGTTCAGAGTAGCAAGGTGTCTGGCTAAACCACTCACCTTCCTGGATGCTCTGTGACAGGGAGGGATAGCCAGCAAAACCCTGCTGGGACCACAGAGCAAGCCTTGGCTTTTCTAATACAGGTACTACCCCCTTTTGCTTTGCCCTCCCATTTTCTTCCTGCCAGGGAAGCTGACGTAATGCTGGAGGTGATGCAGTCATCTTGCAGTCATGAGGCAATGCCCAGGAGGACAAAGGTCTACCTGCTAAAGATGGCAGAATGAAAACGTGAGACAATCCTGAGACCCACTGGCACTGTTCAGCCACTACACTGGTCCTGGAAAGCCTAACTCAGGACTTCTTGGTTCGTAAAGCTACGTTCATAAAACAAACTAATGTTTAACAGTGTATTTTGAAGCTAAGGGACATATACAGTTCCAATCCTGAAACTTTAGTTCTTGTTCTTTTTTGTTTTTTGTTTTTTGTTTTGAGAAGCAAATTTGGCACAGGTAATAGTTTCTCAAAAGGGCAAGGAAGAAAAATAAAGCTAACTACCAAGATATTTTTCTTTTGGTTGGCAAATACCAAAGAACAAACTTGTCATGAAAGTCGTCTACATCTCGTGAAAAACCAACAAAGGGCTAACCAGTCCACCAGTGGACCAGCTGCTTTGCAGTAATGCAGCTCCACAGAGAAGAACCATCGGGTAACTCATTCAAATTTGTTAGCTTCTACAGCTAAGGATTTTCTCCCATTGGCATTCAGCCCCATTACCAGCAATTTAGTGATGTTGTTGTTGTTATTTAAAATAAAGACATACAACTTCCGGAGAGAGTGGAGATTTGGGCACAGGTTTCTAGCAGCTCCCCCACAAAGCCCTACTGAAATTGCCAAAATAATAACAAGGTCTTATGGGAGGGGGTCCATTCACATGCCGGAATCTCTGGAACGTCTATCAGATAAGATGCTGGCTAGTCCAGATAAAAGGCAGGCAGAGAAGACCGACTTAGAATCTGCTTCCCAAGAACGCAGGCTCAGGGCAGGTTCTGTCGCTCAATTGTCCTTACATCAACTACTCTGGAAGGTCAAAGGCCGTATGCAGTCAGGCCATGGGTCAGAAAGAGAGCCAGTGGCTTATATGCCAGTTGCTGTGACTTATCAACAGCATTTAAATTGCTCTGCCCAGGAAGGGGACAAGCAGAAAGCCCTTCAGGTTTCTCCCCTGTGCTACAGCTGGGCCCCACAGGGCTCCCCCTTCCCACTCTCATGCTAATGGATTCCTCAGCATCTCACAATTAGCCCCAGAAACATTATTCATGTTAGAAAAACACTGCAAATGATCTTAATATCCTCTCATAAATAGTTGCTTCAGGGGATGGCAGGGACAGCGAAGGGGCCAGACCCCCTTGCCTTCCCTCTTGCAACTTGAGAAATGTTAACACCTGCCACCAATCCATCCCCCAAAACCTCCAAACAATTTCAGTTCTGCAGAAGCAGGTGCCTGAAAAATCCAACTGTGAATTTAGTCATGCAAATCAATACCAGGCCTTCACCCTAAAAAGATTCAGATAGGAACTAAAAAAAGTTAAGGTTTTTTATCCCCCGCCAAATGTCTAGTCACAATCAGGCCATATTAGGGTGAAGGGGGTCGAAGGTACAAACTTCCAGTGATAAGACAAACAGGTTCTGGCTGTGTGACGTACAAGATGATGACTATAGTTAACAGCACTGTATTATATATTTGAAAGTGGCTAAGAGAGTAGATCTTAAAAGCTCTCATCACAAGAATAGGAATTTGTAACTATGTGAGGTGACAGATGTTAATTAAACTTACTGTGGTGGTCGTTTTGAATATATACACATATCACATCATTATGTTGCACGCCTTAAACTTATACAATGCAACGTTAGATATCAATTATATCTCAATAAAACTGGAGAAAGTACATACATACATACATACATATAATGAGGTCACATTAGAGGCTTTATTCTGTTTTTTTTCCCCTGACGTTTAAAACTCAGCAAGGATTTTCTTCCTCCACATCCCTGAAATTACTGAAGTTAAAAAAAAAGGAGTACAGACAACTAGTATCTCCTACGCAGTGGCCATACACCAGGCACAGAGATAGACACATTATTCATATCATGTCACTCATCCTTGCTCATGGCCTTGTGAACTAGCCTCGGAAGGGTATCCGAAGTAGGGAATGCTAGCACCAGACTAAGCCCAGAGTCATGGATTCAACTCAAGCAGCGAATATTTTACTGAATAACTGTGCTGTGCTCAGCACTGTTCTGGTAGCTTCCCAACCAGTGTGCCTATAAGGAGTGCCCCAAGCAGAGGATGGAGCTGACAGAGCCCGGGGGCCGTGAGCCGCCTCACCCACTGCTTCGGGGCACCCCGCAGATAACATCATTGTCCGTGAGTGCCAGGCCAACAAGGCTTGGAAGCACTGAATAAATAATTACTTGCTGGCGATAAGGGCTATGAAGTGCGTGCTGACCCCAAATCCCTGCCTTTTCTACTGACACCCTGTCCCCCCAGTGGTTGAGCCATCAGCAGACATCAGGGCCTTCAGAGTCCCACACCAGAAAGAGGAAGTGTGGGAATAAGAAAGCTGAACAGAACATTCATCATGCTCAGTTACTCAACCATCCCACCTCTCAGCTGGGCCAGGCTTAATTTCAGTTTCCTCCTATAAGTGTGTATTTAAATCAGAAGGAAACACTGGTTTTCGACCCACCTCATGTTCCGAATATGTAAACACAGCTGAAACACCAAATGGTTTTCTGGCTGCTATTTTTCTGCTTCTCGTTCTCATCACACACGAAAATGCCCTCGTTCAAGACTTCTGGGGCTGGTGGGCACCTTCCGTGAAAACGCAATGCCCTGGAGGCCAGGGTGGGGAGCAGGTTTGTGTCCACCTGGGCTCGGTCATCCTCAGCCCGGAGCGCCAGGCCTTCCAGCACCTCCCAAACGTGGGTCACGGACTGCCAAGAGCCCTGGAAGGAAAACTTGCAAATCCAGAGCAAAACCGGAAAAACAACCCCTGGCCGGGCCTCAGAAACAAATACCATCTCAGGCTAGGAAGTCAGAAGTCACAGCTACAAAGCTGGGCTTTGGGCACTCTGGTTACAAAAAAATACGGATTTCCCCCAGTCAATCCCACCCTCCTTTCCAAACAGTGCCTACACCATTTGCAAACAGAAAATCGGGGGTGGGAGAAATACCACATTTTAACTTTTTAATTGTATTCTACTGAAATCCATAGGTGTGCTCCTAAATTGTTTGGAGTAAGTTTTTATTAAAACAAAAGAAAAAACTGCCTATACACACACATATACACACACATTTAAGGCCCCTGTGGGCCAATTTGGCCTCTTGTTGGACTACAAAAGGGAACCTTGTCTGTGACTAATTTTATTTATTTTTATTTAAATTCCAATAGCCAACATATTTAAAAAAATAAAAAAGTTAATATCAAAAGCTGCCACAGGTAACCCCAGCCTATGAATCCATATTCCAAAGTTCGTAGCACTGGGATGTCGACAGTGGGGTAGGTTGCACGTGCTGCGGGGAGGGCAGAGGGTGTATAGGAATTCACTGTACCTTCTGGTCCATTTTGCTGTGAACCTAAAGCTATTCTAAAAAAATTAAATCTATTTTTTTTTTAAGTTTGTACACGTAGGTGCTTCCAGCGCACAAGACATTTAGTTACTGAAATCATGGGATGAAAAAAATCAGCCATTTCCCGGTCAGCCAAGAGACCACTCAACCCACACTGCAGCTGAACTTCGGGGGTGGTTCCCAAACTTGGTGTCTCCTCACAGGTGGCTGAGAAGGACCGCCAGCTTCCTCCCTGGGCAGCAGGGGAAGTGGAATTCTCCTTCCTCCCCGCCCCCTCTTCCTTTGGCCCTCCGGCACCGGCCCTCAGTCCTGGCTGCAGAGCGCCCCCTCCCATGCCTGTTCCTCGGGGCTGAGGGAGATGGCAGCACAGTAGAGAACAAAGGTAGGAGCCGGCCCCAGCATGCAGGGGACACGTAGGGGGCCGGGGGAGGGCCGCAGGATGTCCCGCCAGAGTCCCCTTTATAGGTTCCAAAACCCAGGCACTGCGTGTAGCTGCACATTTTCTTTGAAGCTGCATCATTTATTTGAATGTTCCTTCCACTGGAAAACCCTCAGGCTCCTATTCCTATAACAAAACCATTGGTCCTCACCTGCCCCTATTATTATATCATACAAAAATGGAGGCAATTAGCTTATTTTTTTTTTCCTGTTGCATATTGTTGATGTATCTGTGATCAAACCCATATTTGGCCATCAGTGGGCCTACCCAATACTTTCTTCATGGGGAGAGTCAGAAGAAATAGAGAAAGGAAGTCTCAAATCTTACAGGCATTTGGCAAACCCCAACACTCTCATACAGATGTCAGAGTCCAGAGGCCAGTCTTTTACATGCCCCAAAGCCAGAAGTGGCACGTGCACAAAGGGACACATGCACAAACTCGGTCGCCAACCAGAAGGACATACAGGGACAGATGGACTCAGCCTGGAGAGAATGAAGGAAGTACCCTCAGAAAAGGGCATGGGCACCGTGACAGTCTCCAAGGCCAATATTAAGGATTGCTTTCAGGTTTGTACAAAAACAAAGGAAAGAAAGAGACAGTGTTGTCTAGATTACCCACCATGCCTCTTTACTCCTAGTTCCTGTCTGTCTGCCTTCAGCTTCTGCCTGGAAGCCAGGTCTCGGCTCCCGAAGCACAAGGCTGCGGAGTGTGCCACGGGCTCAGACCATGGGGAGGCCACTGTAGCCCCGAGACACAGGTACTATCCTCAGCCGACATGCATGTAGTCCTTGAAGCTAGGTGAAGTGCACACTCAGCCTTTATTTATATTAACCACTCTCTAGCAACGCTCTCTTCTCTTGGATCCTGTGATGGGATTTTCCTGGATTTTCTATACATTTTCCTGTCGGTTCTTTCTGAGTCCCATCTGCAGATGCCTGGCCCCCCGCCCACACTTCTAGGGCCCCCAGGGCTCCATCCTTGGCCTTCCCCTCACTCTTCACTCTCACCTACCCTCCCTGAACCAGCTTCTGCGGGCTATGGGCTTCGTTGATCCCCACCAGACTTTTAGCATCCCCAGTCTACACCTCCAGACCAGACCTTTCTCCAAACTCCAAACCCAAGTTCCCAAATGCCTTTGAAGTAGAGCTCCTGGATGTTCCATGAACACATCAGACTCACTATGTGTGAAAGTGAAGTCATTATTTTCCCCACCAAACTCATTCCTCCTCTCAATTTCCCCTTTCAGGTCACTTGAAGCATGGCCAACTCAGTCTGCCACTTCAGAAAACGGGAGGTCTCCCATGCCCCCTCCCATCCCCCAAGGTCACCAAGTCTCCCAGTCCAGCTCTTAGCCCCTGCTTGATTCATGTGCTCCTCTCTGGCAGGTTCAAGGCCCTATGGTGTCTTGTTCAACCTCATGGATGAAAAAGCCAGCCACAGATCATCTTGCCACCGTTAATTTTACCCTCCAATCCGTCCTTCATAACCACTAGGGTTTCCTTTCTAAAACACATTTTTGTTCCTCTGCCTCTCTTCTTAAAAGCCCTAACAGCCTCCTACTCCACTGCCCACAAAAGAACATCCAAATGGTTAACAAGGCATGCAGATCTTTTAGGATCTTATATCTCCCAACACCCCCACAGAGTACTCTCAAAGTACATAAAACTATTTGGGATTTCTAGAATCAACCATGACATTTTACACATTCCAACTCTCTACTTGCTATTCCCACTGCCTAGAGAACTCCTATTTATACGTCAGGACCCGCTGTAAATATCACCTGCTCTGTGATGTGTTCCCAAACTCTTCACCTCCTTTGGAATTGTGATTCCATCCTCTGTACTCCAGAAATACTTTGAATACAGTTCTAATGCAAAATGTACACCAGGTATTTAATGACTTGTTTATATAGCTTCCTTCCCACTCAACTAGGAGAGCTACAAGGTCAAGAATGTATATCCTCCTGCCTAGAACATGCACAGGTTTAGAAAAGCAGTTCATTAAGTTCCTCAAATTGGAGGAAGGACCAGCTATGAGAGATGTTTCCCCAGGATGCATGGACAGGAAGCCATGGGAAGGACGGAGTTAATATTTCAACCTTTACAATGCTATGATTGGTAACCTTGGATTTGAATTTCTGTTTAACACAACTGGCCAGTGAGAAAGCACTTTCATCACAAATCCTTATTTCCTCCAAGTTTTCTAAAAACATCACCCTATCAGTTTGAATCCTGCAGGCTCTTTCTCAGCCAAAAGGAATTTCCCTTTAAACAAAAACTATTCAGACATTTCCAAGATATGAAATGTTAAAAACCAGGATTTTCCACTCAGACAACTAGGAAACTGTTTGTGGATTTTTTTTCCCCAGACTCTTCTTATTTGCCAAGAAGTCTGAAGTAGATTTTTTTTTTTTTCTGATGTTAAAAAAATGTTTCCTACCTCTGTGCCTCTCTGTTTTTCCATTCTTTATTTTGTCTGGGTTTTACTGAAGCAAGGTCTTAAGTCAGGAAAGAGAGGCTACAGAGTGCAACACAACATCTGCCAACTGAGTTGCCTCAATGATATAAGCAATCAACTAAACTTCTTGTTGGTATTTTATATCATTTTTTAAAGCTGAGAGCCTTTCAAAGGTAGGAGCATGATACCCAGAACAGAACTATGGGGTTAAAAGAAATTTTGGGGCCATGTGATACAAGTGCAGTATTTTACAGCCAGATAAAGGGAGACCCAGAATGTCAAGTAACTTGCAACACAACGAGTTCACACAACAAAATGACAAAGCTCTTCAGTAATGTCAGCACAGTTTAGGTAAATAAATTACTCCAGAACAGAGCAATTCAGAGGCAGGCAGTTCAACGTGAGGCAATTGCAACTGAGCTTGACAGCAGCTATACACAACAGCAGAGTATATGGCACATGATTCTAAGAAGTTATGTCTGATTTTTGCATTGACCTTCCATGCAGTCCTAGAAAAATTTAGACATACCACCCCAGAACACCACACAGTGTTTCCCAAACCCAAAGAATAAGCACAATCCCAGCCAAAACATAGCTTGCATCTGATGGGTGACACTGACTCTAAAAGTGTCCCAGTAATGACCTGTGAGCTGCTCATGGGTCTATACTATAGGAGAGCTGAGTCAGTAAACATTGCCCGAGATAAATGAGGTACAGTGATAAAGGGGGTTCAAAGTTTCCCCTACTCCTTTTAGAGTGATGCGTCATGAAGATTCAAGGATTATCCAGTCAGAGCTTTTCCAGAGCGAATGAGGGCCCAAAAGAAGCTTGGGTCATACCAAAGAGCTCCCACTTTCCGTCAAGAGACAGATAATAGATACAAAGATCTGAGAACCAGCTGTATTGAAGGTGACACAGGAGCCCGGGGGAGCATAAAGAAAGAACACAAGGCCAAGTACCTAACGCTCACATTTAATAGGTGGCAAGGAAGCCAGTGAAGAAGGAAAAGCTGAGCCCACCAGACCGTCATGGAAGCCAAAGCAAGAACGAGTATGAGATGACCTTGTATTCAATGCTGCCAAATTACTTCCATGAGGCCTAGCAGGTGAGGACAGAGAAGAGACTGGATACAGTGGTTAGAGAGAAGTTGGAGGACCTTCTAGCAACAGTGGGAACCAGAACTGACAGGGTGCAGAAGTACGTGGAAAGGAAGGAAATGCAGGCAGTAGGTATTGACTACTTGTTTGAGAAAACCTGGCAGTAAACAAGAGAGAAAAAAAAAATGGGCAAGAGGGGGCAACAGCATCTGGCAAACATGTGTTCAAGGCAGAGACCTGTGTTTACAGCAGAAGGTAGAAGCTGGGGAGGGCAGGAAATGAAGAAGTGTGAGAGAGACTAATAACAGGCCCCCGTGCTTCCTGAGTGATGTCAGACTCCTGAGGTCGGGGCATCTTTTCCCCAGAGAAAAGACAGTTAACTCAGGGGAGACGGTGGAAAAGCGTGTCTATTACGGGCCAAGCAGTGACATGTAAGGTAACTTGCCCAAGGTCACTAGAGAACCAGTGGCCCTTGACGCTGAATCTGCCTGGCTCCAAAGCCCACCCTTTCCACCATGCTGCCCTCCACTCCACACTGGTGGAGACCAGGGTTCGATTGTTCGAAATTCACCCACACTCCCACCTTGTTCTCTATAAACTAAACAAGAAAAGATATTGACACTGAATTACCCAGGTCGCTTTCACACTAAATTTTCAGATTTCCGGAAGCATTTACAAGAATTCAGAGTTTAAAAAATATATTAACAAAAGAGGTCGAGGCCAGCAAGCTTATCCATTCTCCAAGACTGCCTCACTCCACTTAATTAGGCATCAAGCAATTATTTTCTATCTCTGAGCATCCTGCACTTGGCTAAGCATCATGGGAATACAGAAAGCCAAAGTCATGTCCCCTGTCCTCAAGGAACTTGTGTTCCAGCTGAGCAAATGCTGTACTGATCTAGGCCTCAGATTCTCGGTGGATAAAATCGGTAGATAAAACAGGCTAATGCGTCCTATGTGCCTCACAGATGACCTATAGGATTCGATTACAGGGAAAATCGAGGTCACTTAGAATTTCATTTGAAAGAGACGGAGAGCATATGATGAGCAGCAAGGGAGAGGAACAGGCTCAAAGTTGACCCAAAGATCGTGGGTCTCATCATTTTCTTCCAATCCTGACTCTGCACCGACAGGGAACATGAACACTCCCCTCTTCCATAAAATTACTCACTTGGACAATTCAGACATCCGACAGCTGTGGGCTCAAAACCCTACTAAATGCCCCACCAAGGCCTACGGCCATTTGCCCCAAGACAGCAAACAGGTCAGAGCCATGCCAGGCTTAGGCAGGCAGCTCAAGATGCCAAGAGGCACACACGGGCTTATCAATACGTGAATGGCCACAAGCAACTGAAAAAAACAGCTTCTTTTAAAACTGACATTCCGCTTTCTACCTGCTGATTTGAGATTGTGTGGACCTCGAACTAAACAAGTCATTCTTTTCTTGCATGATAAGCATGATTACAGGCTTAGTGAGTTACCTCTGGCCCCAATATCTGACCCTGATACAGACAGGTCAGATAATATAGTTAATTCTACGTTTCCTAGTCAGTGGGTTGGGACACCGCAGCACACCCTCCCTGACAGCCTTTGTGTGCATTTCAGAGAGGCATTTCAGAGGCCCGTTCTGTCTCCATAGTCTTCCTTCACTGGGCGCTATTAGCACAGCTAAATAACACTCTTAGAGCTCTGCAAGTGGCACAGGACTTGGGTTGATCTTTTGTTTCCAAGGCTAATTATTGTGGATTTTAAAACATTTTCCATTTGCTAGCCCATCTCTGTGAGGAAAACAGCCATTGGTCAAACAAACACACTAAAGAAAGGACTGCCAACTTGGACTATTTTTCTAATGATCATTACAATCATGCTGATTGAGCCACCAATAGCTCCTCAATCCCCAAATGATTAATCTGAGCCAATCATGCAAATCCCTTTCCAGCCATTGGTTTTAAAATGGTCAACCGACCCAATCCTTGCTGAGGAAGCACAAAGAGAAATGAGCTGGTGGGTTTCTGAAAAAAGTTTCTTCCATCCTAAAAAGGGACACAGAAAGATTCAACCTCTTTTTCTTCTGGATATTTTTTTTTTTAAGATTTTATTTATTTATTTGACAGAGAGAGAGAGAGCAGAGACAGAGAAAGAGGGAACACAAGCAGAGGGAGTGGGAGACAGAGAAGCAGGCTTCCCACTGAGCAGGGGGCCCAGTGCGGAGCTCGATCCCAGGACCCTGAGTTCATGACCTGAGCCAAAGGCAGACGCTTAGCGACCGAGCCACCCAGGCGCCCCCTTTCCTCTGGATATTGTCATTTTGAATCCAACACCCGAAACTCATCTGGGAATGAGCTGTTTTCTGGCTGCATCCAACCCAAAGATGAAATCTGCACGTAGATGGATGGCATTTAGAGGAGTTGCTGAGGGTACCTGGGTGGCTCAGTCAGGGCCTGCTCCGTGGAGAGCCTGCTTCTCCCTCTCCTGCTCCCCCTGCTTGCTTTATCTCTCTCTCTGTCAAAAGTAAATTTTTAAAAGATTTTATTTATTTATTTGACAGAGAGAGAGAGAGCACAAGCAGGGGGAGTGGCAGAAGGAGAGGGAGAAGCAGCCTCCCCGCTGAGCAGGGAACCCCATGTGGGGCTTGATCCCAGGATTCTGGGATCATGACCTGAGCTGAAGGCAGACCTTAACCGACTGAGCCACCCAGGCGTCCCAGTAAATAAAACGTTTAAAAAAATAGATAGATAGATAGATAGATAGATAGATAGATAGATAGATAGAGTTGCCGAATCAGTCAAACAAGGAGCTATACTTCTAGGCCTCTTACGACATGACATAATAATTTCCTTATTGTATAAAAAGTCTGAATCAGTTTCACTTACAGCTGCAAACATTATAATTTAATTCAATTATTAATCTAGAGGCAATGCCTCATTTGTTGCAAGAGCAACTTCACATCAGACCACCCTGCTTCCATAGAATGTTATTATTTGGGAGTCTTTCAAGAAAGAGGGCAAGTACAAAACTCAGTGCTGTCCTCTCATCTTTCAGGGCTGTGTGGAGTCTACCTTCCCCCAACCTGGGTTATCACCATGAGAACAATTTCAGACACAAAAATATAATAGGTCAAAGAAATTTCATCAAGCCATTGAAAATCCTTTAGATCACAGATAAATTAGCAACACAGGTACCTGGCTGCCTGATGAATAAGGTCCACATATATGGAGTAAAAGACCACTGCGCACTCCCTCCACTCCCCTACAACCAATAGGTATTGCCTTAAGTTCTCCGTTTAGAGATTCACCCTTCTGAGCTGAAGTAATTACTGTTAAATATAAATGCCCATTTAGGGTCATAGGTTTAGCCTTACTAACAGTTAAATATTCAGTGTAAGCTCATCAGATCTTTCGTGAGAGCAAAATTTAGGATGGGGAGTTAGAAAGGGAATACAATTACAGTGAGTACTTGGGGCCCAAGAAGGGAGGAAAACGTGAAAGGTGAAGTGAGGGCCTTGAAGACAAAGTATACTTGCTTTGCAATTCTCCTACTAGAACTCATTACTCATCCTTCAGTTTGTAGAGATCAGGTGACAAGTAATGATCTTCTCAAGCCAGGAGGGGCCCAGGTTCCCCCTCAGAACCTGGCCCGGGCCAACAACAGGAGTTGTCTCCAAGGTGGAACACCGACCCAAAAGCTTCAGTGTCCCATCGGAGCCACATGAGTTGCGGGGCCAGCCAGGAGGAAGGAGGAAGCCAGGAATCTCACCAGCCTGTGAAATTAGCCAACTTCACCCCGACATCAGGGATAGATGTGGAAGCCAGATGACCTTTGCATCCGGATACCGGGCAGGTCGAACATCCCCTTAACTCTCTACCTTCCACTGTCTGGAATTGGTCATTTCACTTTAAGCACCAACTAGATATAAAATTTTAGTGCATAACCACTAAATAACCTTACAAAGTATTGGATTCATATGAATAGCATTGAAAACAAGCAGAACGTCTGTCATTATCTTTGTGAAGACTTCACAGTTCCTACTGTAGAGCTTTTTTTTTTTTTTTACAAAGAATAAAATCATTGCAGGGAGCCTGGATGGCTCAGTCGTTAAGCGTCTGCCTTCGGCTCAGGTCATGATCCCGGGGTCCTGGGATCGAGCCCCACATTGGGCTCCCTGCTCAGTAGGGAGCCTGCTTCTCCCTCTCCCACTCCCCCTGCTTGTGTTCCCTCTCTCACTGTCTCTCTCTCTGTCAAATAAATAAATAAAATCTTTAAAAAAATAAAGTCATTGCAAAAATTTTAAAAAAATCCCTATTTTCCAGATCATTAAACTGAGATATAAGAAAGTTACCACGATCATAAAGTTTATCAGACCCAAACTCACAGTTAATCCTCCATTCTTAGAGCCCCTTTCCACCAAGCACTCCTGCTTCCTCCTCTCTTCACCCAAGGCCTCCACTGACTTGGGAAGTGTTGAACTTTAATGGAGCACCAGATCCCCCCTTCCCCTAGAGAGACTCAAGCTAAAATTACTTCTAGTCCAGTGTTACATGGTGCCTTTAAGCTTTAATTTTACATTTTCTAAATACATTCAGGAGGTAAAAATTAGAACAGTACAAAAGGGATAGTGTATAAATAACTCCCCCACCCTTGCTCCCTCTCTTGACCTCCAATCCCCAGGTTCCCTTGCGAGAAACAATCATCCATTTCTTGAGCATCCTTCTGAATATGAACTGTGTATATAGAAGTAGGTAAAATGCATAGCCTGTTTTGCTCTTTAAATTACAAAAATCCCACAATGAATTCCCAGAAATGTAATTTGCATAGAATCTTAGAGGAACACAACATATGTGTTAGAAATGCCCAACATCCAGGCAGGTTTGGGGTAAGGAACAAGGTTTCTCACAATGATTTCAAACCAGAAAAGAGACATACGCCGCATTTTTAGATCCACCACCTTTTCTAAACCCACTTTTAGCCTGTACATACTCCAGAAACAACAGCGTTCGTAAAAGTACTACTCACTGATTTAAAATAATATATTGTCATCTGTACAGAAACTATTTTTTAAGCTTCAAGAGGAAGCCCAAAGCTCTCACAAGTCAGGACCTAATGAGCAAGTGCATATTCATTCTATCCACGTACTTCATTATTTTGTAGACTTCCATCCTGTCCCTTCTAAGCCTTTGTCCTTCTGAACCAAGAAGTCTTCTTCACAACTAACCAAAAGAGAAAAACATTGCTCCTGATGGTTCACAGAAGTCACCAGAGACGGTACAATCCCAGCCTCAGGCGATCTGAACCTTCTATGTTTTTAAAATCAGGCAGGTGACAGGTTTTGCTAAAACAGGGCATTAGCAATCATGCATGTGCTAACTAAATCCCTATTTAGACCTGGAGGTCAGGCTATTCCACATTTTGGACGAATAGCAATAATAACCAGCTCTGCAACTGGATACCTAACAGAGTTTAAGAAACAGATGGGAAAGTTATCTATTTTCAAATCTCTGCCAAACTCCCCTTAGTTTAGAAGGAATATAATCCAGTCGTCTGTGCTACTAAATCCAATACCTCTTTCAACACTAATTCATATACACAGTGTGTTGGCAATGACTTGTAGCAATGATGAGTGGCATTTTATATGAGTGAGCTCCCCAGAGGAGAGACACATCCCTAAGTGGTAGACATAAAAGTCGTTAAAAAAAAATAAAGTTAGAAGAAAAATAATCACACATCACTTCTTCATCACAATAACCAAAAAACTGAGCCCTTAATACCAAAAGGAATGTAAGGTCTCTACCCCTGAAACTGTGCATAAAGATCTTCATTAAAGCCAGCCCAAACTGTTCTGTCTCGACTTAATGTCATAGTCACAGGTAGCATTTCAAATCCTAGTCCATGATCTCACAAATGCAAGTCACAAATGCAAGAAAGGGAATGTGTATGCCTGCGTATAATTCGTGCCACTAGCTGAAAGACAATCCCAAAGCTGTGGCATCACTGCGGCTGGGTGAGACATTTTCACAGTATGTTTAAGAACAAAAGAGAAGAACTGCCCCCCCCATACACACAAATGGTTAAAATGCAGCCCATGTCAGCAGAAACACCTGGAGCACCCAATTACCAGAAGATATTTGAGGACCAATGTGCTCTAAGTTCTGTACTGACAACAGGAAGCACATCTGGGCCCTCAGTCCAAATGCAGCCCACGTGGTCTCCTCAGGGAAAGCCTCAGTAAGCAAAACCCAGATCGCACTACACATCTGGCTTTTGCCCCAGCACGAACTACCACTCCCTCTCCGCCGGGCACTCTGCATTTTTTCAACAAGCCATTCTCAGCCATCACAAGTGCCTTGGTGGGAATCACAGGGAGGCCTCATCCCATTTCCCAAAATAACGTCAACCAGAGGCAAAGGCCAAGGAGGTGGAGCCTACGGGCCATTTTGCAAAAGTTTCAAATATCCTGGCACTGACCCCCTTAAAAAAATCATGAAAGGCAAACAGGCAAGCTTCTTGTTTTCTCATTAGTGTTCACTCTCTCTCTCTCTGTCTCTCACTCTCTCTCTCATTACAAACTGAATTTATAAGAAACAAAAAAACAGATCTCACATAAAATCATATTAACATTGCTGGCTGTTGGAAACAGAATTTCATTTTGCAAATTTAATAGCCAAAATTTGAAATTGAAACTTATAAAAGAAATGTGCAGTATTCCTGTTACAGTTCAGTCCCCAACGAGGTCCTTGAGGCGTAAGACTGAACAAAGAACTGGTGAGCCGTCCCACCTTCTCCAAAGCTTTTCTGAAATATGGAACTGCCTCAGATTTTCCATACTCTGCTGATCTTCCCTCTGAAGAGAGAGAAAGCAGATTTCTTGGCTGTACAGTTAAAGAAACCAAATAACGTACTCTCTCTCCTAATATCAAAGGGGCTTTCCAAAACACACACACGCGCGCGCGCGCGCGCACACACACACACGTGTATTTCCTGAAATATAAACAAAAGAGAGAATATGACAACGAAGGAAAGAAAATGCCACTTTGTTTAGTTTTTTAAAACCTTCCCACAAAATCAGTAGCAAACCCAACAGCGGCATATTTTTCCCCACTATCTCCCCTTATTCCCCACCATCTCCCCCTTCTGCCTACAGTACTGACAGCAAGAGCAAATGATATTGCAGGTGTGAAAACGACTCGGGAAGAGAGTATAAATTGCCAAAGAAATACAAACTGTCATTACTATTACTGAAACTTTAAAAGGGCCAGCGGCCCACATTTATCTGTTCGGATCGAAAAACCACACCTCTCCCTAGATCCTCACTCCGGGCATGCCTGCCTCTTCCCAAGTACTTCTTTCCCAGGTCCCTGTCCCTAGCTATACTCCCCCCTTGCAAGCCGCGCCTTTCCCGCCCCGCCGAGTCCTCACCGTGTGGTACATAAGAGCCTCGGTTTCCCCGGGCTCTGACAGCTCGCTCAGCTTGCGGTCCCACTGCAGGACGCTCTGCTCCCCGCTCTCCAGCACCTCCATGCTGGTCCGAAGGACGCTGGGCCGAGGATGCTGAGGGCAGGAGGGGAGCGGGCAGAGCCGCCTCGGAGGCTAAGGTCCGGCTCCGCGGGGTGTGTGCGCGTGTGTGCGTGTGTGCGCGTGTGCGTGAAGCTTATGCACTTAGAAAGGAAAAACGTTCTCTGCTCTGCCTGAGGGAGAACTGCCAAGGGCTCCCGTCCGGTGTCCTCGGAAGTCTGAGAACTGCCGGGAGAGACAGGCTGTCCAGGGATCTGGCTGAAGGCTGGGAGGGTGAGGGGGGTTAAAGCAGGGCGCGCATCCAAAATGAAGGCAGGAGATCAGCTCTCATCCCAAGAAAATCCCTTCGCAATAAGCCCACTTTCCACTATCGCTCCAAACACAAACTTTGTGACTTCCCAGGGCTCCTCAGTTCTGCTCCAGGACCCAGCTATGACTCCACCTCCCTCTAGGGCAGAGACCAATCGGATACTCACCTCGCCCGCCCTATCCAATCAGAAGTCTGGCTTTCCGCCCCGTCCCGCCCGGAAAGGCTGGACAGCGGGAAGTCTCTGCCCAGGCTTTGGAATGTGGGCGGGGAGCTCCTTTGGCGTCACCGGGGAACTCCTTCTGCCAGAGCGCAACCAGCCACCGCTCTCTGAGGCAGCGGACCAATGGAGTGCTTGAGTCTGGGAGTGATGGACTGGAAGCGTGGCCAATGATAAAAGGGCGCCTGGGAGGAACAGCCAATCAAATAGCGACAAGAATACATTTCATGGAGAAGGAGGGGTGCACTCGGTACCTTCCCTTAGAATCCACAAAAGTTAGCGCGAGCTTCTGGAAGGGAAGGGAGCCGCTGTGTGGGCAGATTTATATACTGTATTAAATATTATATATTTATATATGGTCTTAAATATCTTCTTAATGTAGATTAGCTCATTTGAGTTTCGAGATTTTTTTTTAAAAAGTGAGTTACATATTCACAAATATAAATATTCCCCATTGTGTGTAAATTTGTATTAGCACAGTTCTAGCAAATTGTCAGTTTGTTCCTCACATTTTCGCCCTAGTTCGGCTCTGCTCCTCTCCTGACATGTTTTAATCACTTTTTTCTTTCAGTTCACTCTACAGACACTTGATAAAAGCCAATGGCTGGCTTTTCCAGGTCCTAAAGAGCTGTGAGTTAAGACCTTGAATTCAGGGACACCAGGTGGCTCAGTCGTTAAGCGTCTGCCTTCGGCTCAGGTCATGATCCCAGGGTCCTGGGATGGAGTCCTGCCTCAGACTCCCTGCTCAGTGGGAAGTCTGCTTCTCCCTCTGCCCCTTTCCCCTCATTCTCTCTCTCTGATAAATAAAATCTTTAGGGGGGCGGGGAAAGACCTTGAATTCACAGAACTTGTATCTCCATGGAGGAGTCAGGCAATAAACAGATAAAGAAATAAAGGCATAATGCAAACCTTTTTTTTTTTAAGATTTTGTTTATTTATTTGAGAAAGAGAGCACACAGTGGGGGAGGAGCAGAGGGAGGACAAGCAGACTCCATACTGAGCCCAGAGCCCCACAAGGGTCTCCATCCCATGACCCCGAGATCATGACCTGAGCTGAAATCAAGTCGATAAATAAAGGCATGATGTAATTTCAGAAAGTGGTAACTGGTATAAAGAAAAATAAAAGCAAGGTAAGACTATGGGGCAGTTCCATGCTATTTTAGACAGCAGTCAGGGAAGTTCTTTCTGGGAAAGTGACATTTGAGCAGGGACCTGAATGAAATGAGGTTTGGGGAAGAGCTGGTGTTTTGCTGACTGACAGGGAGGCCCATTTGGCTGCAGCAAGACTTGCCAGGCAGTGAGTGATGGGAGAGGAGGCCTGAGAGATGGGCAGGGGGACCAGATCACCAGCCTGCCTAGAGTAGGGAAGAGAGAGCTATTCTAAAGTATTTTCCCCCAACACTGTGATTGTTTCTCCCTTTTTAGACTCCTCCTTTAAGGGAAACAAAGTCATTGAAAATATAATTTGCTCATATTGTTTTTGGCCTTTTTAATTAGTTTGCTCATTTTAAATATAAAGGAGTCTGCCAATTGTCTCTAAAAGTTTCTTTCAATGGCACATTCAGATTTTAAGTATTCCTCTCCTTTGCAAGTATTTCTTGGTGAGTGGGGTCAGTCAAAGGTCTTGGGACTCTGTTGCCTTTAAGCCACAGATTGTCATGTGAACTATTCCATTTGTCTGGTCCTATCTCCTGGGACTTTTGAGAATATTTTAATATTTGAGTAGAAATTCCAGTTTATGGGCATGTACCTTCTTTGTGTAATAGGTTTGTCATTTTTCTCTTGGTCCTTGATTTTCATCTTTCAATCTGCTACCTCCTTCACCACATCTTTTTAGCATAACCCTCACGTGAGTAAGTTAGAAACATGTACATCCCCCTTAATGTTGGGATACAAACCTTTATCTATCAAACATTTCTGCTTTTGACAAAGTCAGCCCCTAGTTATGCCCCATGTGGTAGGCAGCTTCGAAGTTGGCTCCAATTATTCTGCTTCTTGGTATTTATACCCTTGTGCAACTCCCTAACCTTCAGTGCGGGCTGGACTTCCTTCAAACACATAGAATATGTCAAAAGTAATGGGCTTTGAAGAAAGATTCTGGCTCCTCACTTGCTTGACCTCTCTTCCTCTCTTGCTTACTCCAAGGAAAACCAGCCACCAGGTTGTGAGCTGCCCTATTGAGAAGCCCACATAGCAAGGAACTGAGGAAGATGTCCAGCCAATAACCAGCAAGGAACTGAATCCCTCAGTCCAACAACCCTTGAGCAACCACATCCTGCTAATAACCATGTGAGTTTACTCTGGGAGCAGATTCCTCCCCCCAACCTCAAGTTGAACCTGAAGATAACTATAACGTTATCAGAGACCCTGAACCAGAGGACTCAGCTAAGCTGCATCCAGATTCCCAACCCACAGACACTAAAGGTAATACATGTATGGGTTTGTTTTTTTTTTTTAAGATTTTATTTATTTATTCCTGAGAGACAGAGAGAGAGAGAGGCAGAGGCAGAGGGAGAGGCAGGCTCCCCGCCGAGCAGGGAGCCCAATGTGGGACTCGATCCCAGGACCCTGGGATCATGACCTGAGCCGAAGGCAGACGCTTAACTGACTGAGCCACCCAGGCGTCCCCATGTATGTTGTTTTAAGCCACTAAATTTTTTCTTCATAAAATAAGTCATATAATAGTTGGAACCCTAAAACGTTTGATGAAATTTACCTGTACTCCAAAAACAGTCACAATCCCTAATGGTGAGTTTTTTCACCCTCCTTTGTTTCATGTTTCCTTCTTCCATTCAGCGTACACAGGACTTCACACCAGCTCATTTCTTGTTCTACACTTCAGTCTAACATCTGTCCCTTTCCCTCTCATTCTTAGGACTTAGCAACTGCATTGGCTTTTTTTTTTCCAGCTTCTCTGTCATCCTTAAAAAGCAGCAGCACTTACTCCCCTGTCTTTTTTCTCTTCTCCTTTTTTTTTTTTTGAGATATAATTGACATATAACATTACATTAGTTTCAGGCGTACAACATAATGACTCAATATTTGTATATATTGCAAGAAGATCACCACAATGTCTGGCTATAATCAACATGATGTATGTTAGATTCCCAGGACTTATTTATTTTATAACCGAGGAGTTTATACCTTTTGACCCACTTCACCCATTCTGCCTACCCACTCTTGCCTTTGGTAGTCACCAATCTGAATACTCTGTATCTATACATTCAGGGTTTTTTTGTTTTTGTTTTTATATCCTACATATAAATGAGATTGTACAGTATTTGTCTTTCTGTCTGACTTATTTCACTTAACATAACGCCCTCAAAGTCCATCCATGTTGTTGCAAATGGCAAGATTTCCTTCTTTTTATGGATAAATAATATTCCATATTGTATATATACCACATTTTCTTTATCCATTCATCCACTGATGGACACTTAGGTTGCTTCCATGTCTTGGCTATTATAAATAATGCTGCAATGAACATGGGGCTGCAGATATCTTTTTCCAGGTAGTGGTTTTGTTTCCTTCGGATGAATACCCAGAAGTGGAATTGCTGGGCCATATGATAGTTCTATTTTTAATTTTTTGAGGAACATCAATGCTATTTTCCACAGTGTCTGCACCAATTTACATTCCCACCAATGGTACACAAGGGTTTCCTTTTCTGCACATTCTCGCCAACATTTGCTATTTCTTGTCTTTTTTTGATCATAGCCATTCTAACAGGTGTGAGATGATAACTCATTGTGGTTTGCATTTGCCCTTTCCTGATGGTTAGTGATGTTGAACACCTTTTTATGTGTGTGTGTGTGTGTGTGTATGTGTGTGTATATATATATATATATATAAAATACAGAGAGAGAGTGTGAGTGTGGGAGTCAGAGGGAAATGGAGAGAGAGAATCTTAAGCAGCCTCCACACTCAGCACAGAGCCTGCTGCAAGGTTCGATCTCACAACCCTGAGATCATGACCTGAGCCAAAATCAAGAGTCACAGATTTAACCGACTAAACCACCCAGGCACCCCAGTTCTTGATATATTTTGGATATTAACCCCATATCAGATATGTGATTTGCAAATATTTAATGCCATTTAGTAGGTTGCCTTTTCATTTTGAGGATGGTTTCCTTTGCTGCACAAAAGCTTTTTGGTTTGATGTAACCCCATTTGTTTATTGTTGCTTTTATCGCCTTTGGTTTTGGTATCAAATCCAAAAAATCATTGCCAATACCAATGTCGAGGAGCTTACCACCTATGTTTTCTTCTAGGATTTTTTGGGGTTTCAGGTCTTATGTTCAAGTTTTTATTCCCTTTTGAGTTAATTTTTGTATATGGTTTAAGATAATGGTTTTGTTTCATTCTTTTGCATGTGGCTGTCCAGTTTTCACATCACCATTTATTAAAGAGACTGTCCTTTCCCCATTGTATATTCTTAGCTCCTTTGTTATAAATTAATTGACCTTATATGCATGGGTTTCTTTCTGGGCTCTCTCTTCGGTTCCACTGATCTATCTGTCTGTTCTTATGCCAATACTATAGCTTTGTAATATAGTTTGAAATCAGGAAGCATGACGCCTCCAGCTTTGCTTTACTTTCTCAAAATTGCTTTGCCTATTTTGGGATTTGTTTGTTCTATGTTTGTGAAAAATGTCATTAGAATTTTGATAGGGATTACATTGAATCTGTAGACCACTTTGAGGAATGTGGACATTTTAACATTATTAATTCTTCCAATTCATAAAGCAAGAAATATCTTTCTATTTATTTGAATTTTCTTTCATTTCTTTCATCAATGTCTTAGTTTTCAGTTACAGGTCTTTTACCTCCTTGATTAAATTTATTCCTAGGTATTTCATTCTGTTTGATGCAATTGTAAATGGAATTGTTTTCTTAATTTCTCTTTCTGATAGTTCATTATTAGTGTATAAAAATGCAACAGATTTTGTATGTGGATTTTTGTATTCTGCAAATATATTGAATTTGTTTATTAGTTCTAACAGTCCTTTAGTGAAGTCTTTAGGATTTTCTATATAAAATATTGTGTCATCTACAAATGGTGATAGTTTTACTTCTTCCTTTCTTATCTGGATGCCTTTATTTCTTTTTCCTGCCTAATTGCTCAGGCTAGAACTTCCAGTACTATCTTAAATAAAAATGGTGAGAGTGGGCATCCTTGTCTTGTTCCTGATCTTAGAGTTTTTCCCCACTGAGTATGATGCTGGCTGTGGGCTTGTCATATATGGACTTTATTATGTTGAGATATATTCCCTTCATAGCTACTTTATGGAGAGTTTTTTCTTATAAATGGATGTTGAATTTTGTCAGATGCTTTTTCTGCATCTATTGAGATGATCATATGATTTTTATCCTTTATTTTGTTATTGTGCCATATCACATTAATTTATGAATGCTGAACCATCCTTGCATCCTTGGAATAAATCCCACCTGATTATGGTGTATCATCCTTTTAACGTATTGTTGGATTTGGTTTGCTAATATTTTGTTGAAGATTTTTGCATCTATATTTATCAGGGATATTGGCCTCTCATTTTCTTTTTCTTTTGTGGTGTCCTTGTCTGGTTCTGGAATCAGGGTAATGCTGGCTTCATAAAATGACTTTGGAAGTGTTCCCTCCTCTTTTATTTTTTGGAAAAGCTTGAGAAGGATTGGTATTAATTTTTCTTTAAATGTTTGGTAGAATTCAACAATGAAGCCATCTGGTCCTGGACTTTTGTTTGTTGGGAGGTTTTTTATAACAAATTAAATTTCTTTACTAGTAATTTGTTCAAATTTTGTCTTCCTTCATGATTCAGTCTTGGTAGGTTGTATGTTTCTAAGAATTTATTCATTTCTTCTAGGTTGTCCAATTTTTTGGCATATAATTGTGCATAGCAGTCTCTTATGATCCTTTGTATTCCTGTGGTATCAGTTGTAACATTTCCTCTTTCATTTCTGATTGTATTTATTTGAGTCTTTTTTTCTTGGGGAGTCTAGGTAAAGGCTTGTCAATTTTTTTTTCTTAAAAAAAAATCTTAGTTTCATTTTTTTCCATTGCCTTTTAAGTCTCTATGTCATTTATTTCCACTGTGATCATTGTTATTTCCTTTCTTCTAACTTTGAGCTTCATTTGTTCTTCTTTTTCTAATTCCTTGAGGTATAAAGTTAGGTTGTTTAGTTGAGATTTTCCTTGTTTCTTAATGTAGCCATTTACTGCTCTTCTACCCATTTTGATGTGTTTTTTTGTGTATGTGTGTGTGTTTTTTTTTTTTTTTCTCATTTGCCCAATGTATAGGAGTCACTCAGCTAGTTTGGGGATTTCTTTTAGAAGAAATTGTTCTGTATATAGCTTCAGCGGGCCCATGGTAGAACGTGAGTTCAGGATTCTCTTACACTGCTATCTTGAATCAGAGCCTCCTGTCTATTCTTGATAAATAAATGGCACTTACCCTTTTCCGACACTAATGGTTAGGGGAAGAAAAGGCCATGTTCAGTCAAATATGAAGATGTGACCCAATGGCAGATGTGTTCCAGTCTGGTGTTTCTCAACCTTTTCTGGAGTTGGAAATTAACTTTGATCTCAAGGTTTAGCCAGTAGATGAATATCACAGCACCTAAGGAAATTTAAGTTGGTGACAGAAAGATATGGTTGTTTTTGGGTCTCTGTCCTAAACTGTGATCTTTCCTCCATTTCCCATGAATCAGAGAAAGAGTTCAATGGCAAGCCTGTTGCCTTTCTTGCTGAGAGGAAAAATCTGCCTAAGCCCACATGAAAAAGCTATGCAGAATAATAAGCAAAAACATCCCTAGAACCATATCCTGATACTGATACATGACACAAGCCTTGAAGAGTTGGTCCTCCCCAGTGAAATTGTATGCCAGAGTATATGTGTGAGACTGGACAGCAGTTGGCTTACAAAGGTCTCCCTCATCAATGATGAGAACTATGTGAAGAGGAGGGGCAGGCAAGAAAGGATGCCATCACAAAAAGGTGCCTAACTCTGTTAGTCAACTCAGGTTGACATAATAAAGTACCACAAACCAGGTAGCTTAAAGCAACAGAAATTGTCTCACTGTTCTAGAGGCCAGAGGTCTTAAATCAAGGTGTCAGTAGGGCCATGATACTTCTGAGACTCTAGATAGAATTCTTCTTTGCCTCCTCTTAGCCTCAGGTGGTGGCTGTCCAACCTTGGTATTCCTTGGCTTGCAGCTGTGTCATTACAATCCTTGCTTCCATCGTCACATGGCAACTTCCTTCATGTGTCTGTGTCTTCACGTGGAATTTTCCTACCTATATATCTCTCTCCCTCCTCTTCTTGAAAGAATACCAATCAGATTGAATTAAGGGCCCACACTATTGTGGTATGACCTTATTTTAACTAATTGGATCTGTAATGATGGTATTTCCAAATAGGGTCTCATTCCAAATTATTGGCAACTTCAACATATATTTTGGGGAAACACATTTCAACCCATAACATCTGTCAAGCCATCATCAACATTACCCCATGAGTTCCTAATGCAAGCACATCCCTTTCTTGATCATTTTAATGCCCCTAAATATGTCTTTGATTCTTTGGTAAAACCATCATAGCCTTAAAAAAAAAAAAAAAAACAGACTTCATTTTATTTAGAATTTAGCATCCCTGTTGTTACTCTGCAAGGTGTATGCTATGCCCTTATACTCCTCTTCTGCCTTCTTTTCATACATGTCATTCAAGAGCTCACCCTAATACTCCCCTAACAAACACCAGGTTCTCCAAGTACAGCCCCCTTGCCTTCTGTATTGAACCATTTGTGATTATATGATCAGATTTGCATGTTTTAGAACTTCTCATTCCTCTTGAGCAGTTTTCTCTTTTATTATAACCAACCATGTGATCCCATCTATCTTGCATCAACATTGTTTTAATGGATTCTGAAGATGCACCTGTCTGTTTTGTTCTATAACACTCTTGGCTTTCTACCATCCTTTGAGAGTTTTCCTTCTATTTTAACATGTTCTATCCTTTGGTTCTAATTTGGAATGGAATCACACCTTTACTATCATTTGACATTCCTTCTTTTAATTCTTCTTGTTCTGCCTTCTGTAGAACAAAGAAAATTCCCAGCTTTAAGGAATTTCTTTCAATTACCATTACTTAACCAGTAATGGTGTCTTTCTATTTCACAGTGGTTTTTCTTTTTCTTTTCTTTTTTTTTTTTTAAGATTTCATTATTTATTTGACAGAGAGAGAGACAGCTACAGAGGGAACACAAGTAGGGGGAGTGGGAGAGGGAGAAGCAGGCCTCCCACTGAGCATGGAGCCTGATGAGGGGCTCGATCCCAGGACCCTGAGATCATGACCCAAGCTGAAGGCAGATGCTTAACGACTGAGCCACCCAGGTGCCCCTCACAGTGGTTTTTCTTTCTTGCATGTAGAGCAGGGAGGAGAGAAGATATCTGGGAGAAGCTACAGTCACTCCCTAGGAGATCCAGGGTTATAAGGTAGGCTTGGGAGTCCTGTTAAAGCTGAGGGATCTGAAATAAGTGGTAATGAGAACTCTGAGCACTGAGATAAAGAACCAAACAAAAGGATTAGGTGAGGGTTACTGCTTCCAACCTCTGAGAAGTATGCCCTGGGCAGACAGTGATCTGGAAGGGGCTATAGAAGTCACAGAGGCCTTGGCTACAGATAGGATTGCTTGCTGATAGAGAATTGCCACTGAGGTTGGTCCCAGATGGGGCCACTCTGCCTGAAAGCCAAGGAAACATGTCTCTGTCCCTCAATTTCTGAGAAAGGGGACTATGAAAGGCCTCAGTTGGTTAAGCGTCTGCCTTCGGCTCAGGGTCCTGGGATCAAGCTCCATATCGGGCTCCGTGCTCCACGAGAAGCCGGCTTCTCCCTCTCCCACTCCCCCTGCTTGTGTTCCCTCTCTCGCTATGTCTCTCTCTGTCAAATAAATAAATAAAATATTTTTTAAAAAAGAAAATCTAATAAAAAATCTGTAAACTCTTCCCATCTTAGCAAGATCAGAGATGGCAGGAGCCACTGTGAACAATAGGTGTTGCACAGGTGTGAGCAGCTACAGCCACATGTCCTTGGCCCTGCTCTACCATTGCTCTCCCCAGAGGTCTTGATCCCCACCCTTCCAGTGCCACAAGGCAGCTTTACAATGATGTTCTGAATCCATATTCATGCTGTTTTGCCGCTGAGACTGAGCCTGCCAATACACTATGGCTCCTTTTAGAATGTTAGAGAATATTTTGAGTCAACTGGCTGTTTGAAAATAAAATTTTATTCAATCCTTACCTTACAACTTAAATGGAAATAAATTTCAGATGGACTAAGGACAAAAGTATAAAATAAAACTATCTAGAGGAAATAGTGATAAGATACTTTTATAATTTTAGTGTGAGAAAGGACTAGACATAATATAAAAGGCAGAAAACATATAGGAAAAACTAATTTATACATAGATTGATGTGTATACGTGTGTGTGTGTATGTGTATCTCCAAACAGAATATTAATTAAAATAGTATCCATGCTCTTGTTAACCTGAGTCTTTTTAAGAGAAGGTCTTTTTTACTTATTTTTCCTAGTACGCCCATCTCATCCCAAGTAAACGGTGTTAATAGCCTAGTATGTACCTTTCCACACATTTCTTTGTGTCTGTGTAATTCTATACTAGTATACAGACAGAGGAGCTTAATCATTGTTGTATTATGCACACTTCCCTGCATTTTGCTTTTCTCACTTAACAATAGAGCTTGAAAAATGCCCCCTAGTCCTCTGATACAAATCTAGTGCATTCTTGTTAATGACTAACTGAAAAAGGACCATTGAAAGATAAACTGAGACATATTAAACATTTTAAGAGTTTATTTGAGCAAAAACCGATTGAATCAGTCAGCATCCAGTCTAGCAAATACAAAGGAACTCTAAGGAGCTGTACAAAATGAAAAACTTTCATAGGCAGAAGGGAGAAGGAGCAAGGAAGTTGCACAAAGCAAAAAAGCAGGTTAGTTATTCAAGGTTACTAACCTTTGGGAGATGGCGGGGGTCTATCAGACAAATTACTAAGAAGTGCTGGTCAGGTGGTTCTTGATTGATTCCATTTCTGGGAGCACTGAAACTGTAATTAAGTTAAAACTTGGTTTGGTGATGTGGGGCTTAGCATAAGCAACTCCATTTTGTGCCTATTTCCTATTTTAACAAAATAAAGCACTTTTGATTCCCCAGTTGACAAGCATTTACTCCATTTCCAAATTTTACTTCTGGAAACATCAATTAGATCACATGGGATAATATGCTTTTATCTTTTGAATTTCCCTGTAAGTGACCTTCTCCCAGTAATGGAAGATCAGGCTCAGGTTGTTGAATTTGACAGCCTATGAGCCCCAAGTGCCCAACGAGTGGAGATGAGGTTCCAGGAGTGGAAGTTAGGAAGGAGTAGGGAGCTGAAGTGGTATGAAGGGCCAAGGAAGGGACATAGACTACAAGGATATTCTTTGCCATGCCACAATTTTGCCTCTGACCAATGTAGGGTCCTCACTTTAGGATACTGTTCACACTGCGTCACAAGAGAGGCCGTAAATTACTTAAAGGAGGATGGAAGACAACCTGAAACTAAAGATCTGAACTAGAGAGAACAGGGACTTAAGGCTCAGTGAGAAATTTGGTCATTTCTACAACACTGCCACCATGTGGCTGTAGAACATTGCAGCTAGCAAACCTGAAGTTTGGGTTGGAAGAGCTGAGTTAGTTATTAAATAGAATTAGTGCTCATGTTCTATCTTAATTTGTCCCTCCCAGGTCAAGGTATAAATATTTCCATCAACCCAAAGAGTGTCGTTACGTTATTTCCAATCAGTACTTCCCCATCATCATTTTTCCAACTGCCATTAGATTTGCTGTTCTTGAGCATTATATAGATGGAATCCTATAGTACATACCCTTTTGTGTGTGGCTCACAGTGTCTTTAAGTTTCACCCATGTGGTTGCATGTAGTGAATTCTTGGTTATTCCTAGTAATGGAATAAATTCTCCACAAACACTGAATTAGTGAATACTGGGTCATTGCTTCTAGGGGAAATACAGCAGTAGGTTCCTGTGAGTCTCAGTCTTAACTCACTTCATTAATACATATAAACAAACATACCAATATATATAAATGTATGTCAACTGATTAATACATGTAAACAAGCAAAATCAAAACAAATACTTTGTGTGTTTCTGTTTAAAGATGCCTTGTTTAATATATATTGTTGATTCATTAGCTTTGAACTCACTGCCAACAGCATTATATGAGCTATGTGCCTGAAAGAAGCTTATCCAACACATACATTTTCTCTGTAAAGCATGTCACAGCCTTCTTGCACTGAGAAGCACTTAGCACTTCAGCACCACAATTGGGCCATTTTGAACACTGAAATCACCATCGAAAAGCTTAAAAATATGAAAAACATAGAACTAAATAGACCACAAAAATAATGCATGTTTAGAGTATGAGGGCTGAAACAGAAAGACAGAGCATAGCTTTATTCAGCCTCACTGGAAACCTGCACTTCATAGTTTTCACTATGAAGCAAGCAATTCATAGTTTTCACTATGTGTCCATGAATGACCATGAGTGCCATACTGATTTTAGGCACACATACATTTCAGCAAATAGGAAAATTCTCAAACATAGAATCCATAGATTATGAGGATCAATTATAGCTATATTTTATTCTTTTTTATCACTGAGTAATATTCCATTGTATGTATATAGCACTATCTGTTTATCCATTCACATAGATGGAATTTTGGGTTGTTTCTTTTTTTTTCTTTTTATTGTTATGTTAATCACCATACATTACATCATTAGTTTTTGATGTAGTGTTCCATGATTCATTGTTTGTGCATAACACCCAGTGCTCCACGCAGAACTGCCCTCTTTAATACCCATCACCAGGCTAACCCATCCCCCTCCCCCCTCCCCTCTAGAACCCTCAGTTTGTTTCTCAGAGTCCATCGTCTCTCATGGTTCGTCTCCCCCTCCAACTGACTCCCCTTCATTCTTCCCCTCCCGCTAACTTCTTTTTTTTTTAACATACTTTGCATTATTTGTTTCAGAAGTACAGGTCTGTGATTCAACAGTCTTGCACAATTCACAGCGCTCACCATAGCACATACCCTCCCCAATGTCTATCACCCAGCCACCCCATCCCTCCCACCCCCCACCACTCCAGCAACCCTCAGTTTGTTTCCTGAGATTAAGAATTCCTCATATCAGTGAGGTCATATGATACATGTCTTTCTCTGATTGACTTATTTCACTCAGCATAACACCCTCCAGTTCCATCCACGTCGTTGCAAATGGCAAGATCTCATTCCTTTTGATGGCTGCATAATATTCCATTGTGTATATATACCATATCTCTATCCATTCATCTGTCGATGGACATCTTGGCTCTTTCCACAGTTTGGCTATTGTGGACATTGCTGCTATAAACATTGGGGTGCACGTACCCCTTCGGATCCCTACATTTGTATCTTTGGGGTAAATACCCAGTAGTGCAATTGCTGGATCATATGGTAGCTCTATTTTCAACTGTTTGAGGAACCTCCATACTGTTTTCCAGAGTGGCTGCACCCGCTTGCATTCCCACCAACAGTGTAGGAGGGTTCCCCTTTCTCCGCATCCCCGCCAACATCTGTCGTTTCCTGACTTGTTAATTTTAGCCATTCTGACTGGTGTGAGGTGGTATCTCATCGAGGTTTTGATTTGGATTTCCCTGATGCCGATTGATGTGGAGCACTTTTTCATGTGTCTGTTGGCCATTTGGATGTCTTCGTTGGAAAAATGTCTGTTCATGTCTTCTGCCCATTTCTTAATTGGATTATTTGTTCTTTGGGTGTTGAGTTTGATAAGTTCTTTATAGATTTTGGATACTAGCCCTTTATCTGATATGTCATTTGCAAATATTTTCTCCCATTCTGTCGCTTGTCTTTTGGTTTTGTGGACTGTTTCTTTTGCTGTGCAAAAGCTTTTAATCTTGATGAAATCCCAATAGTTCATTTTTGCCCTTGCTTCCCTTGCCTTTGGCGATGTTTCTAGGAAGAAGTTGCTGCGGCTGAGGTCGAAGAGGTTGCTGCCTGTGTTCTCCTTTAGGATTTTGATGGACTCCTGCCTCACGTTTAGGTCTTTCAACCATTTGGAGTCTATTTTTGTGTGTGGTGTAAGGAAATGGTCCAGTTTCATTCTTCTGCATGTGGCTGTCCAATTTTCCCAACACCATTTGTTGAAGAGACTGTCTTTTTTCCATTGGACATTCTTTCTTGCTTTGTCAAAGATGAGTTGACCATAGAGTTGAGGGTCCATTTCTGGGCTCTCAATTCTGTTCCATTGATCTATGTGTCTGTTTTTGTGCCAGTACCATACTGTCTTGATGATGACAGCTTTGTAATAGAGCTGGAAGTCTGGAATTGTGATGCCTTTTGGGTTGTTTCTTACGCAGGGCTACTATGAAGTAAGGTTCTAGAAACATTCTTGTAAAAGTTATTTTGTGAAAATGCACACATTTCTCTCTTGGAGGTGTGAAATTACTGTGCATGTTCAGCTTTATTAGAAATTTTCAAACAGTTTTCCAAAGTGATTTACCATTTTATACTCTCATCAGCACTATGAGAGTTTCACGCGTTCTACATCTTCACACTTACCATTGATGGTCTTTTTAATTGTATTTGTTCTGATGGGTGTGCACTGTGGTTTTCATTCATATTTCCCCAATGATTAGTAATGTTGCTCAACTTTTTATACATTTATTAACCATCTGGATATATTTTTTTATGAAGTTCCTTCTCAAGGTTTTGTCCATTTTTAATTGGGATGTTTATCTTTCCTATAACTGATATATAGGAGTCCTTCATATATTCTGCATATAAATCCTTTGTCAAGTACATGTATTATAAGGGGGTGGGGGAATGGGGTAACTGGGTGATGGACATTAAGGAGGGCATTGGGTATAAGACTGGTGAATCACTGAACTCTACCTCTGAAAATAATAATACATTATATGTTAATTAATTTAATTTAAATATATATATATATTAAAAATACATGTATTTTAACAAGTAATGTGACAATTTTCTCCCAGTGTGTGGTTTCCCTTTTCATGTACTTAATGATGACTTGTGATGAGTGGAAGTTTTACATTTCAGTTAAGTCCATTTTGTAAATTTTTTATTTAGGGTTAATGCTTTTCGTGTCCTAAGAAATCTTTGCTTACTCCTAGGTAATGAAGTCATTCTTTTATTTTTCCTAAAAGCTTTATAATTCTACCTTCTACATTTAGGTCTATAATCCTTCTCAAAAGAGATTTTCTGTATGATGTGAGGTAGAGATCAAGGCTGATTTTTTTTTCCATACAGACATCCAATTGCTCTAGTACTGAAAAACCCTCCTTCTTGAGAAGAAACTTGCATCATTAATTTGAGATCTTTCTTCTTTTTAATAAATGTATTACAGCTACACATTCCCCTCTTAATAATGCTTTAACTGCATCCTATATATTTTGATATGCTTTGTATTAACTGTTTAGTTCAAATACCATCCAAGATCCATTGTAAACTTTCCTTTTACCCACAGGTTACTTAGAAGTGTTTCTTCATTTTCAAATATGTTGGAATTTTCTGAATTTCTTAGTTATTGATTTTTAGTTTAATTCCATTGTGGTCAGAGAACATATTGTGTACTTTTTCAACCTTTTGAGGTTTTTTTGAGACTTGGTTTATTTTGGTGAATGTTCCATGTACACATGAATGTGTCTCTCTCCCTCCCCCTCTGTCCTTCACCCACTTGTGCTCTCTCTCTCTCTCTCTCTCTCTCTCTCTAAAATAAATAAATAAAATCTTTTTTTTTTTAAGATGGTAGTTCCTAGAGCACATTGATATAAAGGTATGTTTTTCTCCATGGGGTGATATTTTGGCACAGTGCAAATTATCTTGTTGCCCAATATACTTGGAAGTAGAGACAATCACTGTGATATTCACTTAAATTGATATTTAATGGGAGTAGCAAAATGGTGATATTGTAATTCTTACATGAATCACCTGCGTCCTTCAGTCAAGAAGAGTCATCTCTCATCAAGAGGAGATGAACTGTTATTCCTTGCCAAAGGCAGAATGAAAGTTTAATTATTTTTCTTTAACTACCAATTTCTATTGTATCTTATATAATAATTGTCTGCAATGGTCATCTGTAAATCTTTTCTGCTCTTCTTTCTTTTCTAATAACTTTGGACTTGTGAAGTATTTTTTAATGTTTTTATAATCACTAATATTTTTGACAATCAAATTGCCCCAAATTTTGCCAGTGACAGCTTGAACAAACTGACTTCTGTCTTTTTGATGTCACCGTAATAGTCTTTGATGCTTCCTTCTCATTGGCACACCCAGAAGTGACAAGCCCACCTTATCCTTTCCCAGCCCCAGTCCATATTCAACCCGGTCTCTGAAGAGCCCTAATTCCCTAGAGTGGAGAAAAGTATGTAAATATCTAAATCTGAGCTCCAGCAAGGCTCACTGCTAGAATGTCATTGCTTTTAGATCCTTTCAGTATGCAGAATATATGTTTATATTTGTACTTGAATTTATCTTGGTATATCTAATTCAGATTTAACATGACATGGCATGATTTTATATTTATAGCTCTCCAACACTGAAAATTTTGGTTCCTAATAATTTTAAGATATTTACTTATTTGCTTTATCTTAAACATAAAATACTTTCAAAATTATAATACCAGTATTACTACTAAAAATAAAACTATTGACAGAGGAATAAGGTTTATTTGCAGTTCCCTCACTCTCAGATTCATTCTTTTTTTTTCTTTTATCCTTAATCTATATCTCACTAAAGATGTACAAAGTTCTGTGTTCAAAGGTCACTTGGAATTATTCTTTTTTCTCTGAGATTATGTTATCAAGTGGATGTACAGTTAGGTTCATTTGTTTACATTTTTTTTCTATTTTTGAGGCTTCTTTTTTTACCTTATGATCTAATTTTTGACAAGAAAATACATACCTTTAAGGTGGAAATTATGTAAAAAAAATGTACTCATGAATTTGCTTTTATTCCAAAGCCTTTCACCAGGACTCCAAACTACCGCCATTTCCACTAGAGGGAACTATTTTTATTCATTTCTAGTTTGTCATTCCAGTGTTTCTCTTTCAAAACTTTTTCCTCAGCTTGCATCTTCTAATCAATGAAATGTAGAATATCTGTACCAAGCAATATACATTTTAGTTCTGAGGGTTTCTGAACTTCATAGAAAAGATACCTTTACTATTTGTTGTCTTCTAGGACTCTTTTGGTCGCTCAGTATTCTATTGAGATTTGTGGATGTTGTTCTCTGAAGCTGTTGTTCACTCATTTTCATTGAGGTATACTGTTCCATTGTGTGAATACACTGCAAGTCATTTATCCTTCTGTCAATAGCATTTGGGTTGTTTCTGGGTTTTTTTCCATTAAGTATATATTCTCACAAATATTCTATTTCAGACAAAGTGGACTGCAGAGCAAAGAGAGGCATTTCATAATGGTAGAAGTGTCAATTCTCCAAGAAAATTTAACTCCTGATGTCTGTGTACCTAACAGTTAGACTAAAGTTTTTAACAAAAAAGCCACAAAATACATGATACGAAAGCTGATAGAGCTAAGAGGAGAAATAGACTAACCCACTATTGTATTTGGAGACTTCAACACCCCTCTATCAGAAATGTACAGATCAAGAAAGTAGAAAATCAGTAAGGATATAATTGAGCTGAACAGCACCATCAAACACCTGGATCTAATTAATGTCTATAGACTATGTCATCCAAAAATAAGAGAGTGCACATACTTTTCAAGCTCACACAGAATATTCACCAAGAGCAATCACATTCTAGGGGTGCCTGGGTGGCTCAGTTGGTTAAGCATCTGCCTTTGGCTCAGCTCATGATCCCAGGGTCCCTGGATCAAGCCCCATGTTGGGCTCCCTGCTCAGTGGGGAGTCTGCTTCTCCCTCTCCCTCTGCCCCTTCCTCTGCCCATGCTCTCTCTCTCTCTCTCTCTATTCTCTATTAAATAAATAAATCTTAAAAAAAAAAGAAATCACATTCTGGACCATAAAACACACCTTAACAGTCTTTTTTTTTAATTCAACTAGCCAACACATAGTACATCATTAGTTTCAGATGTAGTGTTCAACAGTTCATCGCTTGCATATAACACCCAGTGCTCATCACATCACATGCCTTCCTTAATGCCCATTCTTTTTTATTGTTATGTTAATCACCATACATTACACCATTAGTTTTGGATGTAGTGTTCCATGATTCATTGTTTGTGCATAACACCCAGTGCTCCACGCAGAACGTGCCCTCTTTAATACCCATCACCAGGCTAACCCATCCCCCCACCCTCCTCCCCTCTAGAGCCCTCAGTTTGTTTTTCAGAGTCCATCGTCTCTCATGGTTGGTCTCCCCCTCCGATTTCCCCAGCCCTTCATTCTTCCCCTCCTGCTATCTTCTTCTTCTTCTTTTTTTTCTTAACATATATTGCATTATTTTTTTCAGAGGTACAGATCTGTGATTCAACAGTCTTGCACAATTCAAAGCACTTGCCATAGCACATACCCTCCCCAATGTCTATCACCCAGCCTCCCCATCCCTCCTACCCCCCACCACTCCAGCAACCCTCAGTTTGTTTCCTGAGATTAGGAATTCCTCATATCAGTGAGGTCATATGATACATGTCTTTCTCTGATTGACTTATTTCACTCAGTTAATGCCCATTCTTAAATGAATAGAAATTACACGAAATATGCTCTCAGACTACAGTGGAATTAAACTAGAAACTAATAACAGAAAGATAGCTGGAAAACTTCTCAAATACTTGGAGATTAAATAATACATTTCTAAGTAGCACATGGATCAAAGAAATCTCAAGAGAAATTTTTAGATATTTTGAAATAAATGAAAATAAAAGTACAGCTTATCAAAATTTGTGAGATGTAGCAAGAGCAGGATTTCAAGGGAAATTTATAGCATTGAACACATATGTTAGAAAAGAAGAAAGATCTAAAATCAATAATTTAAGCCTCCACCTTAGGAAACTAGAGAATAAACAGAAAATTATGTTCGGGGCACCTGGCTGGCTCAGTTAGGGAAGGGTGCAACTCTTGATCTTGGGGCCATGGGTTTGAGTCCCATGTTGGGGGGGGGTGGAGATTACACTAAAAAAATAATAAGAGAAGGCAAGATGGCAGAGGAGTAGGGGACCCCATTTCAACTGGTCCCCTAAATTTAGTTGGATATCTATCAAACCATTTTGAACACCCATGAAATCAGCCTGAGATGTAAGAATATGTATCTGGACCTCTACAAGCAGAAAAGCAACTGCTTTTTGCAAGGTAAGGCATGCTGAGTCATGAATCTGTGGGAAATATCAAAAGATAAGTGGAAGGGGGAGGGAGCCTCCATAAGTTGGCTCCTGGAAAGTGATATAATCCCTGAGTGCAAAATAAGAACCCTTGGAAATCTGCTCTAGTGAGGGACATCCCTCTCTGAAAGAGGCTCTGGAAATGAAAAGGCAGAATTCCAGGTGGGTCACTGTGGTCTCGGGATCCGAGGAGTCACAGAGTGAATGGGGGTGCCTGAAGTGGTAGAGTGCCTGAGCAGTGGAGCTGGGAAGCAGGTTATGGTCAACAAGTCCAGGAGGGGACTCTCAGCTCAGGTGGCTATAAACTGAGAGCTGAGCCAGTCGGTAATCTCCTTTTTCCTGAGGAGCCTGAAAAGGACTGAAACCTGGGGGCCGTTTGGCATCCCCTGAGAGGGGTGAGACAGTTGTGCCCACAACTGGACAAAAGCTCGCAGGGTGGTAAGAGTCCAGAAAGGACATTAGGGCAGCACCCAGACATGATCCAGGAGCTTCAGGGGCATGTGTGAGCATGCGGCTGCTTTCAACTTTAGAGTCACAAAGGGCAGGGGCACTCCTGGGCCCTTGTGACTACCTCTGAGAGAGTTGTAGTGAGCATGCACCACGGGAGGCTACGGTTTTCTATGCATACAGAAGTGGAGACTGTTTGTCCCGGAGGGTTTATCAAAGAGGACAGACTGTGATCTTTCTGCTCTGGGCCAGAGGTTTGATCATGGCCATTTTTGCTCTGATCCTCTGAAGAGGTTTGGAAAGCCTCCAGGGAACAAAAGCCACACAGAGGACCAGTTTGCACTGAGCCCATCTCCCTGACAGGGGGTGGGACAACTCCACCCAGGCAGGTATACCTGAGAAACAGTGTGGCAGGCCCCGCCCCCAGAAGACAGACCAGAAGAACAGCTGGACAACAGCCTATGGTTCCCACAAGACTGTAAAATTCCAATTCCAGGGGAAAATAATATATTGAGCTCCAGGTGTTGCCCCACAACTCATTTATTTTCAGATAAAATTCTCCTTTTTTCTTTTTCTTATGCTTTTTCTCTTTTTTTCCCTTTTTATTTTATTCCAATTTCATTTCAACTACATGCTTATTATACCAACTTATATTTCATAGTCGCTTTTTAACTTGTATTTTTTCACATCTACATTTTACAGATATATGCTTCATTTTAATCCTCTTTTCACTCTATTCAATTATATATATATGTATGTATATATATATGTATATATATATGTATGTATATATACATACATATATATATAAGTTTATATATATATATGTATATATATATATATAAGTTTTTACTTTCCTTGCAATTTTGGGATGTACTGTCTTCTAACATACAGACCAAAATTCACCCAGGAACAAGTGGATCACCCTACTTTGTCCACACTGCAAGATTATATTCTCTCTTCCCCTCCTCCCCCACTTTTCAAAATTTTATTCCTGTGTTTCATTTTGGCTTTGTTTGTTTTTCTGTGGTGACTTCCAACCACTCTGGATTTTTCTAGGGTGCATCTTGCTTGGGTTGTGGTTGATATTTTGGACTCTGTTCATTCGCCCACCCATGTTCTCTGGGCAGAATGACTAGAAGAAGGAACTCACAAAAAAAAAAAAAAGAAAAAAGAAAGAACAAGAGGCAGTGTTCTCTGCCACAGAGCTAATCGATATGAATATAAGTAAGATGTTGAAGATAGATTTCAGGATAACAATCATAAAGTTAATAGCTAAGCTTGAAAAAAGCTTTAGTGACAATATAAAATCTCTAAGGGTAGAAATGAGATCAATCAGGCCAATCTTAAAAATGCTTATGAATGAGATGCAGTCTAAACTGGATACTCTAACAGCTAGGGTCAATGAGGCAGAAGAGAGAATAAGTGATCTAGAGGATAAGCTGATGGAAAGGAAGTTGAGGAAAACAGAGTTAGACAACTAATAGCCCATGAAAAAAGGCTTGGAGAGATTAATGATGCCATGAAACTTCCAATATCAGAATTATTGGGATCCGGGAGGGGGTAGAAAGAGAGAGAGGGCTAGAAAGGATATTTGAGCAAATCATAGCTGAGAACTTCCCTAATATGGGGAAGGAAATAAGCATTCATGTCAAGAGGCAGAGAGGACCCCTCCCAAGATCAATAAAAATAGACCCTGACATATAATAGTGAAGCTTGCAAATTATGGAGACAAAAAACTACCCTAAGAGCAGCGAGGGAGAGGGGGCTCCTTACATATGAAGGGAGGAACATCAGAATAACATCAAACCTATCCACAGAAAACTGCCAAGCCAGAAAGGGCTGGCAAGACATATAAGGGTACTAAATGAGAACATGCAGCCAAGAATACTTTATTCAACAAAGCTGTCATTCAGAATGGATGGAGAGATAAAGACCTTCCAGGAAAGGCAGGAACTGAAAGAATATGTGACTCCCAAGCCAGCCCTGCAAGAAATATTAAGGGGGATTTTGTAAGTGAAGAGAGACCCCAAGAGTAATATAGACTAGAAAGTAACAGAGACAATCTACAGAAACAGGGGCTTTATAGACAATACAATGGCACTAAATTCATATCTTTCAGTAGTTACTCTGAATGTAAATGGGCTAAATGCTCCAATCAAAAGACATAGGGTAATAGATTGGATAAAAAAGCAGGACCCATCCATATGCTGTCTATAAGGGACTCATTTTGAACCTAAAGACACCTCCAGATTGAAAGTGAGGGGATAGAGAACCATTTACCACACAAATGGACCTCAAAAGAAAGCTAGGGTAGCAATTCTCATATCAGACAAATTAGATTTTAAACCAAAGACTGTAGTAAGAGATGTAGAGGGATATTATATCATACTTAAAGGGTCTATCCAACAAAAAGATCTAACCGTTGTAAATATCTATGCCCCCAACATGGGAGCAGCCAATTATATAAACCAATTAATAACCAAAATAAAGAAATATATTGATAATAATACATTAATAGTAGGAGACTTCAATACATACTGGATCATAAATCAGGTTTCAGTCCTTACCAAAAGATTGAGATTATTCCCTGCATATTTTCAGACCACAATGCTTTGAAACTGGAATTCAGTCACAAGAAAAAATTTGGAAGGAACTCAAACACTTGGAGGTTAAAGAGCATCCTGCTGAAGAATGAATGGGTCAACCAGGAAATTAAAGAACTTAAACAATTCATTAAAACCAATGAAAATGAAAACACATCGGTTCAAAACCTATGGGATACTGCAAAGGCGGTCCTAAGAGGGAAGTACATAGCCATCCAAGTCTCTCTCAAAAAATTAGAAAAATCTCAAATGCACAAGCTAACCTTACACCTAAAGGACCTGGAGAAAGAACAAAAAATAAAGCCTAAACCAAGCAGGAGAAGAGAAATAATAAAGATTAGAGCAGAAATCAATGAAATAGAAACTAGAAGAACAGTAGAATGGATCAACAAAACTAGAAGTTGGTTCTTTGAAAGAATTAATAAGATCAATAAACCTCTGGCCAGACTTATCCAAAAGAAAAGAGAAAGGACCCAAATTAATAAAATCATTAATGAAAGGGGAAAGATCATGACTAATACCAAGGAAATAGAGACAACTGTTAGAAATTATTATCAGCAGCTATATGCCAACAAATTAGGCAACCTGTGGATGTTGGATGTATTTCTGGAAACTTATAAACTACCAAGACTGAAACAGGAAGAAATAGACAATCTGAATAGACCAATAACCAATAATGAAATTGAAGCAGTAATCAAAAACCTCCCAAAAAATAAGAGTCCAGGGCCAGATGGCTTCCCAGGGGAATTCTACCAAACATTTAAAGAAGAAATTATACCTATTCTACTGAAGCTATTTCAAAAAATAGAAACAGAAGGAAAACTTCCAAACTCATTCTTTGAGGTCGACATTACCCTGATCCCCAAACCACACAAAGACCCCATCCAAAAGGAAAATTACAGACCAATATCCCTGTTGAACAGGGATGCCAAAATACTCAACAAAATCCTAGCCAATAGGATCCAACAATACATTAAAAGGATTATTCACCACGACCAGGTGGGATTTATTCCTGGGCTGTAAGTGTGGTTCAACATTCGCAGATCAATCAATGTGATAGAGCACATTAATAAAAGAAAAGACAAGAACCATATGATCCTCTCAGTTGATGCAGAAAAAGCATTTGACAAAATACAGCATCCTTTCTTGATTAAAGCTCTTCAAAGTATAGGGATAGAGGGAACATAACTCAAAATCATAAAAGCCGTGTATGAAAAGCCCACAGTGAATATCATTCTCAATGGGGAAAAACTGAGAGCTTTTCTTTTAAGGTCAGGAACATGTGAGGGATGCCCACTCTCACCACTATTGTTCAACATAGTAGTAGAAGTCCTAGCCTTAGCAATCAGACAACAAAATAAATAAAAGACATTCAAATTGGCAAAGAATTAGTCAGACTCTCTCTCTTCGCAGATGACATGATACTTGATATAGAAAACCCAAAAGACTCCACCCCCAAATTACTAGAACTCATACAGCAATTCAGCAACGTGGCAGGATACAAAAATCAGCGCACAGAAATCAGTTGCATTTCTATACAATAACAATGTGACTGAAGAAAGAGAAATTAAGGAATCGATTCCATTTACAATAGCACCAAAAACCATGAGATACCTAGGAATAAACCCAACCAAAGAGGTAAAGGATCTATACTCTAGAAACTACAGAACACTTATGAAAGAAATTGAGGAAGACACAAAGAGATGGAAAAACATTCCATACTCATGGATTGGAAGAATAAACATTGTTAAAATGTCTATGCTACCCAGAGCAATCTACACTTCAAAGCAATCCCTTCCAAAATACCATCGACATTTGTCACAGAGCTGGAACAAATAATCCTAAAATTTGTTTGGAACCAGAAAAGACCCTGAATTGCTGGGGCAATGTTGAAAAAGAAAACCAGAGTTGGTGGCATCACAATGCCTGACTTCAACCTATATTACAAAGCTGTGTTCATCAAGACAGAATGGTATTGGCACAAAAAGAGACAAATAGATCAATGGAACAGAATAGAGAGCCCAGAAATGGACCTCAACTCTATGGTCAACTAATCTTCGACAAAGGAAAGAATATCCAATGGAAAAAAGACAGTGTCTTCAATAAATGTTGCTGGGAAAATTGGACAGCCACATGCAGAAGAATGAAACTGGACCACTCTCTTACACCATACACAAAGATAAACTCAAAATGAATGAAAGACCTAAATGTGAGACAGGAATCCACCAAAATCCTAGAGGAGAATGTAGGCAGTACCCTCTTCAACATCAGCCAAGCAACTTCTTGCAAGACACGTCTTTAAAGGCAAGTGAAACAAAAGCAAAAATTAACTATTGGGACTTCTCCAAGATAAAAAGCTTCTGCATGGCAAAGGAAACAGTCAACAAAACTAAAAGGCAACCCACGGAATGGGAGAAGATATTTACAAATGACATATTAGATAAAGGGCTCGTATCCAAGTTCCAAAAAGAACTTCTCAAACTCAACACCCAAAAAACAAATAATCTAGTTATTTGGGCAGAAGACATGAAAAGACACTTTTCCAAAGAAGACATACAAATGGCTAATAGGCATGAAAAAATGCTTCACATCAGTAGCCATCAGGGAAATACAAATCAAAACTACAATGAGATACCACCTTACACCAGTCAGAATGGCTAAAATTATCAAGACAGGGAACAACAAATGTCAGTGAGGATGTGGAGAAAGAGGAACCCTCTTACACTGTTGGTGGGATTGCAAGCTGGTACAGCCACTCTGGAAAATAGTATGGAGTTTCCTCAAGACATTAAAAATAGAGCTACCTTACGACCCAGCAATTGCACTACTAGGTATTTACCCCAAAGATACAGATGTAGTGAAAAGAAGGGGCACATGCACCCCAATGTTCATAGCAGCAATGTCCACAATAGCCAAACTGTGGAAGGAGCAAAGATGTCCTTCAACAGATGAATGGATAAAGAAGATGTGGTTCATATACACAATGGAATATTACTCAGCCATCAGAAAGGATGAATACCCACCATTTGCATTGACATGGATGGAACTGTAGGGTATTATGCCAAGTGAAGTAAATCAAGCAGAGAAAGACAACTATCATATGGTTTCACTCATATGTGGAACATAAGGAATAGCACAGAGGACCACAGGGGAAGGGAGGGAAAACTGAATGGGAAGATACCAGAGAAGGAGAAAAACCATGAGAGACTCTTGACTTTGGAAAACAAACTAAGGGTTACAGACGGGAAGGGGATGGGGGATGGTGTAACTGGGTGATGAGTATTAAGGAAGGCACATGATGTGATGAGCACTGGGTGTTATATGCAACTAATTAATCATTGAACACTACATTAAAAACTAGTGGTGTTGGGCGCCTGGGTGGCTCAGTCGTTAAGCGTCTGCCTTCGGTTCAGGTCATGATCCCGGGATCCTGGGATCGAGCCCCGCATTGGGCTCCTTGCTCGGCGGGAAGCCTACTTCTCCCTCTCTCACTCCCCTTGCTTGTGTTCCCTCTTTCACTGTGTCTCTCTCTGTCAAATAAATAAATAAAATCTTAAAAAAAAAAAACTAGTGGTGTTTAGCCAACTATATGTTGGCTAATTAAACATAATAAAATAAAAAATAAAATAAATTAAAAAATAAAGAGCAAATTAAATTCAAAATAAATAGAATAAAAAATTAGAGCAGAAATCAATGAAATTGAAGATAAGAAATCAGTAGAGAAAATCAATGATTTTTAAATCAATGATTCTTTAAAAAAAAATCAATGAAAGTGATAAAACTCTGACCAGGTTTACTCAGACAAAAAAGAGAGAAGACACAAATTACCAATATCAGAAATGAAAGAGGGGGCCATCATTACTGATGCTATGGGAATAGATGCACTAGACCCAGATGATTTCAGTGGCGAATTCTATCAAACATTTAGTGAACAAATTGTAGCAATTCTCTACAATCTCTTACAGAAAATAGAAGCAGAGTGAATACTTCCTAACATATTCTATGAGGTCAGAATTACCTTAATACCAAAACCAAAGACATTACAAGAAAGGAAAACTACAGATTAATATATCTCACAAATTTTAATGCAAAAATCCTCAACAAAATATTAGCAGTTTGAATCCAACAATGTGCAAGAAATTATATACCATGACCAAGTGGGATTTATTCCAGGTATGCAAGACCTGTTCAACGTTCAAAAATCAATTAATGTAATTCATCACATAAACAGGCTAAAAAGGAAAGAGTATAATAGATACAAAATAAGTTTGTTTAAAACTAAGCAACATATCTGAACAGACACCTCACCAAAGAAGGTACACAGATGGCACAAAAACTTACAAAAAGATGCCCAACATCATATGTCATTAGGGAATTTTAAATTAAAACAACAATGAGATACCATTACACATGTTAGAAGGCTAAAATGCAAAACACCAACACTAAAGGCTGACAAGGCTTATAGCCACACAAAACCGCACAAGAATGTTTATAATAGCTTTATTCTTAACTACTAAAACAAGCAACCAAGATGTCCTTCAATAAGGGAATGGATAAACAAACTGATATCCATACAGTGGAATATTGTCCAATGATAAAAAGAAAAGAACTATCAAGCCACAAAAAGATATGCACATTGCTAAAGAAGTCAATTGGAAAAGCTTGCATTCTGTGTGATTCCAACAATGTGAAACTTTGGAAATGGAAAAACCACAGCGATAGTAAAAAAGATCAGTGAAAGATCAGTAGTTACCAGGAGTTTATGCAGAGGGTTGAAGAAGGAATGACTATAGTTGGAGCACAGAGGATTTTTAGGGCAGTGAAGCTAATCTGTGGGACACTGCAATGGTGGATACATGTCATCATGCATTTGTCAAAATCCATAGACTGTACAACTCACAGTGAACCTTAACATAAACTATGGACTTTAGTTAATAATAATGTATCAATATTGGATCTGTTATAACAATTGCATTGGGAAAACTGGGGGCAGAGGCTTAACATGGGAAATCTGTACTTTATGCTTACTTTTCTGTAAGCATAAAACTGCTCTAAAAATAAAGTCTGTTAATTGAAAAAAGTTGTAGCCACTTAACCTTCATATTTCCAAATGTTTACAAAATTTATTAATCCACATTAAAATTTTTTTAAATTATATTATGTTATGTTAATCACCATGCATTACACCATTAGTTTTTGATGTAGTGTTCCATGATTCATTGTTTGCGTTTTTGTCTGATCTTATAAACTACCTATATATTATAAAAATCAAAGGCAGAGTTAATCTAGGTTTATTCTGATGATTGATTCTTTCCTGAGTTATTGTTAATAAAATCCATGCTTGCAAACAAGAATAAAAATCCTTTGGTTACTACATAAACCACAAATGAAAAGATTGCTACATATAAAAAATCCATAGGTAATTAATTAATCTAGGGGTAATTAAACAGTGTGATGGTGATGAAACAAATCAGCAGAACAGAATCAAGAGCCCAGAAATACACCTAGACAGATATGGTCAGCTGATCCTTGACAAAGGAGCAAAGGTAAATCAATGGCCAAAGTCTTTTCAACAAATGATGCTAAAAAAACTAGACACCACATGCATGTGGAATTGGAAGGGACAATGAATAGTCACCAAAACAATCTTGGAAAAGAAAAAATTAGGAAGACTCATACTTCCAGATATCAAAACTGACCATGAAATTGACATAGGACACAGGTTTGCCTTCCTTGCTCACACTTCTTCCAAAAAGTGGAAATTTACAAAATACTTTATCTATTGCAATCATTTACCAAACAACAATGCCTCTGTCCAGAGATCACATTTCTTAGCAAAGAAGAATGGCAGTGGGCTCATGTCCACACAAATCATGGTCTAACCTTCAAGCAGAAACAACTGTGGAATGGGGGCGCCTGGGTGGCTCAGTTGCTAAGCATCAGCCTTCGGCTCAGGTCATGATCCCAGAGTCCTGGGATCGAGCCCCACATCAGGCTCCCTGCTCAACGGAGAACCTGCTTCTCCCTCTCTCACTCCCCCTGCTTGTGTGCCTCTCTCGCTGTCTCTCTCTCTGTCAAATAAATAAATAAATAAAATCTTTAAAAAATTAAAAATAAAGCTGTAGAATGGACTACTGAAGACTCAGCTCTAGGGCCAGCAATATAGTCTTTGTCAAGTGGTTCTTTTGCATTTTTTCCTAGTATTTTGCAAATATGAATAATTTATACAGTGAATACTTGTGCACACATAATTTTATGCTTTTGCCAATGTAACTATGGATAGATTCCTGGAGCAGGGATTTTTGGATCAATGAGTAAATGCATATTTGATTTTACTAGGTGATGCCAAATTTCCCTCCATAGGGGTGTACCATCTAGCATTCCCATCATCAAAGCATGAAAATCCCTGCTTCCTCGTATCTCCATAGAGCAATTTTTTTACAGTCTAATATGTGAAAAATAATGTCTCAGTTTAGTTTTAATTTTCATCTCCCTGATTATGAGAGAGGCTAAACAACTTTTAACATGTTTAAAGGTCATTTTAATTTCTTTTAATCTGAACATTCAATTTTTTTAAGTAACTGTGTTGTTATTCTTCTCCAGTTTTTAAACACTGTTCATTAATTAGGAATACTGATCCAATTTAAATGTCTTAAATGTGTGTGTGTACACATATTTTTATTATTACTGTCTTTGGATTTTGAATATAGGAGAGTTTTCTTCTATATTTGTAAGGTCACCAACTCTTTTTAACCTTTTAAGACTAGCTCCCCTCATTCCTGTTCTTAAAGTGTTTTCTTAGCTACTCAGATATTTTCTACATGGCTTTTATAATCAATTTGTCTGGCTACAAGAAAAAAACATACATTTTTGTTATGAGTATATTAAACATATAAAATAACTTAGGCTAAAAAAGATGTAGTTGTAATTATTAGCACATTTTGTAATATTAGTTTGCAGTTTAAAAATGTTGAATGATCACATTTTTTTCTGGTGTGATTTTTGTATATGCTGATATTAGGCACTTCATTTTCATCATGTTTTCCTTTTGACATCTCTCTATGTGGTTTGATTACAATCCTTTTCTGTTGTGCATATTTAAGTAAGATGTTTTCTTATACTTTTTGTCTGAGAAGGATTCTGTATTCAGTATTTTTGCAGAGGGTGCAAGTAAACCAGAATAGTTTTCCTATCTTCACTACTGGGGAAAGCCTCTGTTGTTACCATCAAGAATCCAAAAGTATGATCTCCCTATGAAGCCACTTCTCCAATTCTGAGATCTGCTTTCTCTTGGTCCATCCCACCAATAGCTGGAACACTTTTCTCCCTTGTTCTCAGTGTTTTACTCTACTCCCAGCAGTCTTTTCCTCAAAATATATTTCTGTTTTTATTGAGGTGAGTTTTTCCTAGGTATTGCTGAGGTCCTTAAAGAATTACACTATCTCAAGACTTGCTGATCTTCCTGCAGCCCTTAGGGAGTATTCATGGGCTTCTTGTGTCTACCCACATACCGGATGCTCCATTTCTCAGTTTCAGTGATTATCTTCAGATTTGCTTTCTGAGGCTTCCACTCAGATGTAGGTGCTTTCTTTGATAACTCAAGAGTTTTGGGGGAATTTCTGCATTCTGAGGACACTGGACATCAGAACTTCTCTATCTGCTCCATCCACAGCTTCTACATAGACTAAATCTGAGTTACACAGGATCCTACATTTTTAGGGCATAAAGCCCCACCCACTAGTGTTCTAGCTTTTATGGAGTTTACTTTGTCACCAATTTTGTTGAAGTTGCCTGTTGTCTTTTTTTCTTTTTCCCTCCTAATTGCTCTCTCTCTAGTCTTGAGGACATTTGGAAAAATTCAAACACTATACTGCCATCATCATTTTCTCTTTCTAGAGGTCTCTCATAAAATCTCAAGCAAAATGGTGTCAACCAAGAAAGAATTCACTAAGAATTAAAGTGGGCAGGGTTTTATTTGAGCAATTAGAATTGCAATTCAGGAAACATGGATTTAGATAGAAACTTAAATTTTGTTACGAAGAAGACAAGAGAGGGCAGGGTTATAAAAGCGAAAGGTTACAAGAGAAGTTCTCAGTCAGGTCCATTATACAAAATAGGAATTGAAACTAGGTTAACCAGGATGGTTGAGTTAATATGTGAAAATAGACCGAATTTGTCAAATTGTGTTGGCTTCTTTCAATGGGAAGCATGGGGACAATTCAGGTGTCATGGTGAGGAGGGAGTTAAGTCCAGTCTGAGGGCTTGCAGTTGGCAAACAGTTCAAGGTTCCTCTGATAAGACCATGAATAAGTTCTTTCTCCCTTATGATCTCTTGACCCTATTTTAAAAGAGACTCTTTTAACTAGGCTTGCTTGTTCCATTGTGAAATCTCCTTTTAGATTTCCTCCCTCTGATCAAGATCTTTCTTGACAAGAAAGCATCAATGATCAATCTTTTGGTTTTTGTCCCATTGTGTTGCCAGTGGTTAGTACCTGCTCTGGGTCCATCATGTCCCTCAGAGTGGGGAGTCTCATATCCTTACATATCTTTAAGCCTGGGACTGCATTTGAGTGACAAGGAGACATTTTTGGGAAAGGAGCTTTGGGCTACATCAGTTGAAGTGTCATTTTCCATTGTCAAAGTATAGAACAGATGAGTACTCCTCCTTGCTCAGCTAAAAGATAATCAGGGACTATCTTATTACCAAGAACTTTGGCCAGAGAGTCTAAGGATCTTTGTGGGGCTGCGGTGCTTTAGCCGCAGATTCTGCAATAATTTCAAGAAATACGAAGAAGTTATTCATTATAGCCTCAATTACATTTATACCTAACCAGGGAAGTAAGGACTTAACCAAAGAAGCGAATCCTGAATCATGAACACTTCCTGCTAGGTCCTTTCTAACCTAACAATATAAATTCAGGGATGGGAGTTGACCAATGACATCTCTTTTTTTGCTTTTGAAAGTGAGGGGCAAAATTAGATTTTTCTCCTAGCCTGAAATAAAAGGTTGTTCTAAATTCCAGAGGTCACCTCTGCTTCAGAATGATCTGGGAGATAAAGACTGGGGTGTTATCTTTACAGGCCAATGCCAGAGTAAAGGAAAGGAAAAGAAGGAGAAAGGCTTTCATGTTTAGTTAAAGTATGAAGTCTTGATGCCTCGTCTTGGGCAGAAGCAGTCTACCTCGGTGTCAGCTACTTCTCTTCCTGGCCAATTTGATTTAGGGATCTTCAGCACCTGTACAGGACCAGCCTTTTTCAACTGTGAGATGTGTACACAAGGCTCAAACCTTCTAGTTTTGCAGCAGTGTCTGGTCAGGAGCACTTGATAAGGTTCCTTTCAATAGGGCTTGAAGTCTTGAAGGCTGTCTTCCTCTGATGACATTTCTAAAATACCCAGTCACCATGCTCTGTAGAACAAAGTCTTGAGCGTAAGACATTAGAGACTTAACAGTAGCTGGCCATACTAGCACAAGACAACAAGGGATTGGCGGAAGGTTGTATACTGATAGAATTCCAAGGAGTTGGCAAGATTTCATTACTGTTCATATGATTTGTCCAGTGAAGTGAGAGCCTCCATCACTGGAGACTGTGGAAGGTGCATCCCAGGTGGGAAATACATTCTCTAGCAGGTTTTTTGTTGTGTTTTTTTTTTCCACCAAAAGAACATCAGCCTTGCTGCAGGGGAAAGCTTCAACCCATCCAGAAAAACAAACAAACAATAACAAGAACATCTCGGTAACACACACTAAGTGACAGTTGAAGTCCAGCTGCAAGGTGTTCAAATGGTCTAGAGGAAAGAGGTCTAAGGCTTCTGGGAACAAAAATAGCTTTTCCAGAATTATAGAATGCAGGATTCCAACAACACAGATCAAGAACTGAGCTGAGATCAAGAGTCAGATGCCCAACTGACTGAGCCACTCAGGCACCCCAATCCTTAGCTCTTTTTGAATAAAGATTAATTTTTCTGAGCAGTCAAAATGTGATAAAGTGTCACTGAATAGTGACAAAACATGAAATGTATATGAGAAAGTTATTTCAGGAGTTTGAAAAATAAATAGTAGCAGGTAGAAGTGGAAATAAGAGCAGACCTCATGTACCACTGGAGTCTCTCAGTATCACCCCCCCATCAATCAGAAAGTGGGCACCAGGGTGCAGACAGAAAGTACTGTGGTACATCCAGACAATGGAATATAATTCACCATTAAAACCAAATGAGCTACCAAGCCATGAAAAGTCATGGAGCAACTTTATGTGCATATTACTAAGCAAAATGAACCAATTTGAAAAATCTGTACAATATTCTAAAAAAGACAAAACTTTGGAGACAGTAAAAAGATCAGTAGCTGCTAGGGATTAGGAGGGAGAGAGGGATGAATAAGCAGAACACAGAGGATTTTTAGGGTAGTCAAATTATTCTGTATGATACCAGTATGGTGGATACATGACATTATACATCTTTCAAAATCCATAAAGGAACACTGAACCCTAATGGAAACTATGGACTTTGGTGGATAGTAATGTCAAACAGGTACCTCAATTGTAACAAATGTACCACTCTTGTGGGGGATGTTGATAGTGGGAAAAGTCAGGGCAGCAGATGGGACCCTTCTGTACTTACTGCTCATATCTGCTGTGAACCTAAAACTTCCCTAAAAAATAAAGTCTATCTAAGAAAAAAGAACTCACTGGATGGACTCAGTAGCAGAATGGAGGGAAAAAGACAGAGGGAAGAGTTAGTGAACCTGAATATAAGTCAATAGAAATAATCCAACCTCAAACAGAAATAAAAAATATTTTTAAAAATGAAAAGAGGAGGGGTGCCTGGGTGGCTCGGCTGGTTAAGTGTCTGACTCTTGGTTTCAGCTCAGGTGATGATCTCGGGGTCATGAGATGGAGCCCCATGTCGGGCACCACGCTGGGGGTGGAGCCTGCCTAAAATTCTCTCTCTCTCTCTTTCTCTCTTCCTCTGCCCCCCCCAAATAAATAAATAAATCTTTAAAAAAATGAGGGGTGCCTGGGTGGCTCAGTCATTAAGCGTCTGCCGTCAGCTCAGATTATGATCCCAGGGTCCTGGGATCGAGCCCCACATCGGGCTCCCTGCTCATGGGAAGCCTGCTTCTCCCTCTCCCACTCCCCCTGCTTATGTTCCCTCTCTCGCTGTGTCTCTCTCTGTCAAATAAATAAATAAAATCTTTAAAAAAAAAAAGTAAAAAAAATGAAAAGAGGAAAGTAGCAGAGTAGGGAACTCCAGGGTTCTGTCTTTTTATTAAAAAAAAAAAAACAACTAATGAGCTGTCAAAAGTGTCAGCCTCATTTTTTGCAGAACTTTGGAGTCTAGTCAAGAGCTTAAAACAACCAGGGGTAAGCTTAGTGAAGAAAGAAGCTGCCACTTTGCAGAAAGAGAGAGGGCTATGGTGGTTCAAATGGCCCACTGAACATCCCCCACAGCCCTGATCCATGGCAGCCATGAGGACTAAGCCAGCACTCCTGGTACAGGATGCTAGTGCCACAGGAAGCGATGGAGAGGTTACTCTCAAAGAATTGTCATTGTGAGTCCCAGCCTGTCTGGTGGCTCCGTGAGGGAATATGTAAGTGTTTGCTTTTATTTTGCCTGACTCGAAGCACTCCTAGAACAAAGGTAGCTGCCCAGGAGGCTTTTGTTGTGTGCATTTAAAGACAGAAATTTTAGGGGCACCTGGCTGGCTCAGTCAGTGGAGTGGGCAGATCTTGATCTTGGGATTATGAGTTCAAGCCCCACGTTGGGTATAGAGATGACTTAAATAAATAAACTTAAAGAAAAAGAAAGAAATTTTGGCTCTGGCAGCCTGTGGTTAGTTGGGACAATCAACAGACTGAAAAGCCTGGGAAAGAAGAAATTGGGAAAGGAAATATGTGATGGTGGGGGGTGGGGGCACTTTAATCAAGAAGGCCACACATACTATCAGGGCTAGGCATGTGGTCAAAAAGGCCTGAGAAGACCCTCAGCTTTTATCTCTGACTGACCTTCAGGCTCCATGCAAGCTGGAAGCAAAGACTAAGGCAGCATTGTAAACAATGTGGATAAGCATTAAACTGGTGCCCCGAAGAAGCCAATCTGCAAAGACTAAGAGAATTTTTTTTTTTTTTTTTGCTCCAAGCATTGAAGGAAACTGTCAAAACACCAAGTGACCATGACTGCTAAGTTAGCTGAACATAGCTTTCACAGACTTGCCAAAAATAGTTTAGAGAAGTCAGTAAAAAAGGAAATAATAACAACCCACAAACAAGCAGCAGCAATAAACCCCGAGGAGGTGGGAATATCTGATTTCCAGAACTGTCACACTGTAATATTCAAAATCTCCAGTTTTCAACCAAAAAATTACAAAGCATGCAAAGGAATAAGAAAATGTGGCTCATTCACAGGGAAAAAAAGGAAATTACAAGTGTCCATGAGGACGCTGGGGCATTGGACTTACTAGACAAAGACATGAAATCAACTCCCTTAAATATGCTCAAAGAGCTAAAGGAAGTCACAGCGAAAGAACTAAAGGAACCAGGAAAACACCATCTCACCAGATACAGAACATCAGTAGAGAGACAGAAACTGTAAAAATGAACGAAACAGAAATCCTGGAGATTAAAAGTACAATAATTGAAATGAAAACTAACTGGGGGGTTTCAACTGTAGATTCGAGCCCACAGAAGAATTAGGGAACTTGAAGATAGATCCATTGAGATCATCCAGTTTAAGAAGAAAAAAGAGAAAAGAATGAAAAAGTAAATAAACCAAACTTAAGACACCTATGTGACACTGTCAAGTACCAACATATACATAACAGGAGTCCCAGAGGAAGAAACTAAAAGAGTGTTTGAAGAAATAATGCCCCCCAAACTTCCCAAATTAAATGAAAATTATGAATCCAAATATCCAATAAGTTCATTGAGCTAAACATCAAAAAATTCAATAATAATAAAAATGGAGAAACATATACTAGCCAACATCTTAGCACACAAAGTGCACAATAAGTATTTGTTGGATTGATTTACAAACAATGTTGAAGACTACTATTGCCCATGTTCCACGCTGCCCAAACCTACTTTAAATCATTGTATCTACTGGCTGATCATGTGTATGTAAACAAGAATACAGTCCCAGAGAGACGGCAAGTTAATTATAGGCAAACTTCCGCAAACTTTCACCAACCTGAACACAGTTTTCTTTGAGATCACCAGGTCCAAAGCTCACATTTTATACGCAGCACAATCCTTTGGAGGAATATTATAATCAACATTTGTTAGTTGTTTCTCTACCCACTACTTCTTTCCTTTTCCTTAACAACCTCCAGATTCTGCCCAGATGAGATTAACCCCAACTCTAAATTTAGACATGGCTTCTAGTTGTCTGCAGGTGATCAATCTTTTGTTTCTGCTTTGACCATCATGACTGGCTTAGTGATGCATCCATGAAGCAAGAACGGCAGTGGAGACCAAAAAGACCATTTCTAGGTTGCTGTGTGAGCAGTGGAGTAAATAAAAATCTCTTTTTTGTTGAGTTTGTATCTGGAACCATGTCACTCCAAGGACTGGTCACCATCCTTTAACAATAAGGGTCAAGCCAGTCTGCTGAGAGAGTGAGGAGGCAGACACATGTACTGGAAGGTAAGAAACTGGTTCCAGGCCACATCACTTGTTCCTCTGACCCAGTATTTTCCAAACTTAACAAGGTAATAAAATCCCAGACCTCTTCTCAGTTCTGCTGCATCAGAATCCCCAAGCAAGTCCTGGGAAACTGTTGTATTCTCACCTGAAGCTAGCCCTTATGTCGAAGCTTTCAGAAGTATGAACCAATAAATGTCCTTTATAATTCAAGAGAATTTGAGATCAGCCAGTTACTTGCCAATGAAAGCATCCTAACTGGTAGAAGCCAGCTAGATTTGTTTCTTTTTGGGTTTTTCCTCTTTTCTTTACAGAGAACTAAGCAACAGCTCTCAATGGGTTATGTTATTTACAGGCCTCTGATAAAGTTCAAAGGACAAGCTCAGGCTTTTCAAAACAACCTGGAAAAAAACAGGTTGAGAAATACATCTGCTAATCTCTTCCCTCCCGCTGCTCCTCCCCTGGCTCTCGTTTCTTTGATTAACGGGGCCCTAGAAGATCTTTTCAAAAAGGCTTCTCTAGAGGCATCCAGAATCACTCCTAAAAACTGAAAACCCAGACTCTCTCCAGGATGTACCTCAGCACTACAAACCACCGCATTCCTCTAAGTGATGGAAACAGCATTCCTATCATCGGTCTTGGGACCTACTCAGAACCTAAACTGGTAAATTTCTCTCTCTCTTTCTCTTTTATTTTAATGTTTTTGAAACTTTCCTAGAGCATAATCTTTCATTCATTTTGAGTGGATTTCACTGACTTACTTTTTATACTAATGAAAGTAATCTCCAAGGAGTACTATTTGGCATCCTGAGTACTGAGCCAGAGTTTTAAACTATATCAGTTTATAATTGAAAATTATCTTGGATTAGAAGATGGGACCTTTCTTCTTCCTTTCCTGAAATTTAGCTGAATGCGGATTATTAGAATGAACTGAGTTTACTACTTGTGGGTTTTTTAAACTTATATTTGAGAATTTCCAGTTCAGTCTAACAAACATTTCATAAAAACCACCCAGGTATGAAGCACTCGACTATAGAAGCTTAAATATGAAAAGAACAGTGTCTGTACTGTCTAGGGATTAAAAATCAAATAGAGGAAACAGACTCTTTAATAGCTAATCGTAGAACAATGAAGTTAAGAGTAAATGCTATCCTAGAACTATAAACCATCTCTCTGAAAACACAGACAAGGGAATAATTAAATTTGACCTTCAAGACTGAGTGGGTTTCCATTTAAACACAGTTTCTACTTATAAGAAAAATATCTTTCTGCTTTCCTCATTGTAATTCAAATTTAATGCTGATTACCAGAATAAACAGTGGTATGTGTAGAAATGCTAGCAGATTTGTGTGATTGCATAGGAATGACCTTTGGAAAGCTAACTGTGAGTTAGAAGGCAGAGAGGGAAAGCTGAGGCAGGATTTTTGGGGCAAAGGGGAAGTATAGAGGCACAAGGAGAAATGATCTGTCCGGCAGAGGCCAAGCCCACAGTGGCTGGCATAAGGAATTAGTGGTGGAGGCAACAGCAGCTGGCTCTGGAAATGCAGGTTGAGACTAGATCATAAAGCACCTTGAATACCATGCCAAGGAGTTGGAACTTCACTCTGTATAAAAGGAGGAATTGTGTGGCTTGGAAACAGAGGAAAAGCATCAGGAGATAACTCTGGGGCAGCCTAAAGAATGGAAGGCAGAAAAAAGAAAAATAAGCCAAGAGTAGTTAACTCTCGTAGCACAATCCCACATTCCACTGCAACTGCCCGGTCCCCTTGTTTTTGATAACGCAAAGGAAAATCACTGTTAGAACAATTACAAGGGTCTGAGTCATTGGCCCCTTCCTCTTCTTACTTTGCCCATTGTCTGCCTATGACCTCATTCACAGTCTTGGCTCCAACCACATCCATGCAGAGACACCTAAATCTCTGTTTCCTTTTTTGTTTGTTTGTTTTTGTTTTTGTTTTGTTACATATCCCCATACAACTGTGGACTGGCTACATCAGAACCACTTGGGGATTTTTTTAAAAAATACAGATCCTTAGACCTCACCTCTGGTCTCCTGAATCTGGATCTTTAGGTGTAGAGGCTGCATTTAACAAGCTCTTTGGATAATTCTGTTGGACAGTCAAGTATGTACCCTGTCTTCCACAGACACCTCTTACTCAGTATGACAAAACTACACTATCCATTTCCCCTTCCCCCACCCCCCAAAATACTTCTCCTCCTAGCAAATAACACTACCATTCTGAGCCCTCCAAGCCAGAAGTCTGAGTATATTCCTTCATTCTGCCCTCTTCCTCATATCTTCCCTTGTCCACATTATATCCAAATGATCGCTGTTCAATTTGTCTCAAAAATAGGCTTTCAATTCACACCCTCCTCTTTATCTCCTTTGTCACTGCCTTAGTTTAGGCTCTTAATTTATTGTTAAGCTATTCTTCCAATTTTGTCCCCTCCAATTAATGATCCAAACTGGGGCTGTCAGGATCTTCCTCAGACCCAAATCTGATCATGTCACTCCTGTGCTTAATTTTTTCAGTGGCTCTCTATCAATTATAGGGTAGAGTCCACATTCCTTACCTTGCACACTGAGCTTTCAAGGTTCAGTCAAGACCCATCTGTCCAGCAGAATCTACCACCACTCTTCCACTTTTCCCTCTGTGTGTGAAACATAACTGCCTAAGTTCCTTGAACAACTCTCCCATCTCCATGCTTGTAAACATGCTGCCTTCTACCTGGAACACCCTTTCTCTTGGTTTGTTCAGTTAGCCAACTTCTACTCAACCTTCAAGACTCAGCCCAAGGACACAGCTCCTTAGAATCCCATCCCTCCACCACCACAACTTGCCCCTCTTGCATGTTCACATGGTCCCTTTTACTTGACTCCACTGTAGCTATCACACTGTATTGTAATCCTTGTTTCTCTGTAATCTGCCCCACAAGACTGTGAAATTCATTATGAAAGAGAATGTCTTGTTCAGTTCTGTATTTCCAGGATAGTATCTAGTATGTAATGGGTATTCAGCTGATGCTTTCAAATTAATTAGTTTATAAAAGGGGATCTCTATGTTTGTGAGCATCAGAGGCTAGGGAGATGTAAATAGATACGATAATAACAGCTAACATTTTGGGGACACTTGACATGTGCCAGGAACTCCTTTAAGTGCTTCACATTACACGTATTTTCTAATTTAATCCTCAAGACATTATGAAAGATATACCATTTAACCCCATTTGTAGATGATAAAACCGAAGTATAGAGAGATAAAAAAATTGTCCCAAACTTACAATGCTAGGGAACAGAGCTTGGATTTGAACCAATGTACTTTGGGTCCAGATCCAATGTTCTTTTTTTTTTTTTTTTAAGATTTTACTTATTCATTTAACAGAGAGAAAGCGAGTGCACAAGCGGGGGCTGGGGGGTGGGTGGCAGGCAGAAGGAGAGGGAGAAGCAGGCTCCCAGGGGAGCAGGAAGCCCCAAGCAGAGCTCTCTCCCAGGACCCTGGCATCATGAACTGAGCTGAAGGTAGATGCTCAACTGACTGAGCCATCCAGATGCCCCCCAAATCCAATGTTCTAATCCCTATACTCTATTGCCTGTTGAGAATATATCTAATGTCAATGAAACTGTGTATTTCTAACTATGACTTTCTATGTGTATTTCTATTTGTGAAAGAACCTAGGAATATAATCCTGAAAGTATGTAGAATGTGTGTGTGTGTGTGTGTGTGTATCATGAAACTCAGTTGGGCTCAAAGTGCTGTGCCTAACAATAAGTACTATTAAGTACCTACAATGTATCTAGTAATATTAAATGCTATAGGTTAGAGACATTCAAAATCAGTCATGTGTTATTTCCCCAAAAAAGAGTTATAATTCACTTCAGAAGATAAGACATACACCAATTAGACAATATGACAGAAGAATACTATGAGAAATGAAGATCATGCATATACCAACTACATTTGTGATCAGAAATATTACCAGTTGTAAAGTAATACATGGAATTATTGGGTATGTCTCACAAATCTAATGTAAAGAAAAATATACCACATTTATCTGGAAGGTTTGTTGGGCTGCAGAGGAAGATGAGGAGTGGGAAGAATGGAGTATCTCATATAAAGCAGATTCATGGCTTTCTTTTCCAAGCTATGCAACTGATAACTCCTTTATCATCTTCCCAGGACTGATGAGGCAGAGGCTAGAACTACCGGTGCCCAAGTCAGCCACCATGAAATAAAAGTCCTCAATTAGATTTAATTTCAGAATCAGTCTTAGTCCTTAAGGCAAAATCTAATGCCAAAATTTAGTCTTCTCTACTTGGCATGCCTGAGATTCTTTTCAAATCTTCACTCCACAACAAGGGGTAGAAGGTGAATGCCAGGCTGAGGTAACTCTTTAACTGAAATTCATTTGCGTTTTGTGTATGTGGTCATGTCAGTCACTATCTGTCCTGGGATCCTGTTCACTTTTTACACAGAAGTTAGAGAGAAGGAGAGTGCCAGGGAAAGATCTAGGCACATCTTCAGGGGGAGAAGGATGGGAGCAGGCATGAAAGGCCAAAGTAAGAAAGGCTAACAATACCTCCTCTGACCTCTGCCCCATTTAGATTCCACCAGAGCATGTGGAGACAAGAACTGGGAAAGCAACTTGGAGGAAGAGTACTATGAAGCTGTGTGAGGGCCCCCAGCCCAGGTTCTCCTGGCTTTCAAAGATTTTTCTTTCTCTTAAGTGGGCCCAAATCTCTTATAAAGGTGTTTCATGCCTGTGGACTCAGGGAATTTGAAATGGAACCAAGACTTAGTATCACCAAACACTCTGTGCATTACCCCACCTGATGATAACTAATGAAAACTAACACGTGCAAATTATCCGGGTGACTTTTTTTCCTTTTGAAAGCTTCCCAAAATGTTTTCATACAGGGATGCAATAGTCTATAACAGCTTCCCGACAGATTTCCCTACAACTCCATGTGGGAATTTCTGACAGGTGACAGTTTGGGTGTTATTCCTTTTCTTCAGTTTTGACAGAAGTCAATTCTCTTTTTATGAACAATCAGTCCATGGAGTTAATAGCCCATATTTATCAAAAACTGCAAGTAAAACTCAAGAATGTTACCAGATGTGCAAATGACACAAATCCAGGACCAATGGTAAATATTTTGGAAAATGGGCGATAATTTAGTTTGATAAATATTCATTGTGTGCCTACCATATGCGGGGCATTTTTCTAGGTAACACAGGGATTGAAACAATGGTCTAGAAACAAGGGATTTAAGTAGAGTGACCAAGGACAGAAAAAGAGACACATATAACTAAAATGTAAGGAAAAGCTCAAGTGCTTTAAGAGAGATAACACTGGTTCAAAGTTAAAGTAGCAATGAGCAAATCCAGTTATGGGGTAGATCAAGAAACATCAAGTTATGGGGAAGGAGTGGTCTAAGAAGTAAATTGGGGGTCATAAATGATCCAGTATTCCTTCCTGGGTGGTCCTCGTTGAGATTTCTGTAGCTGCAAGCAGTTTTCACAGTCTGGAGAGTGAGCCAAAGGCTTTGTATCTGGGGCAACAGAGAGGTGAAGTCCAAACCTTTGGTGAGTACCAAGGAGGGAGCCTGAAACATCAAGTCCATTCTGCCCCTGAGCTCGAAGGGGCTGGGGAGCCCAGGCTTAGGACTCCTCAGGATTTTGCCATCCTTTAAAGATCCCTTGCTTTCTCCTCAATGCCCATCGAATCCCCCTCCTCCTCTCAACCCAAGGAACCTTGTTTCACCTTGTTCTTATACCAGGCATGTTTATTATACAATGGGGACAGCAGATTAAGGGAAAAGAATAATGCAATGACGCTTGTTAAAGCATGATAAGGAGAACTTTATTCACGGGCAAGTGCTGTTGTGATAGGTCTAGGAACCACTGTGTTGGGATTTTGCGGGGGGCGGGGGGGGCAGAGAGGTTGAGCTCCCACTCTGAATACAGCATGGGCAAGTGGGAATTTATAGCCAAGGTCAGTGGATGGAAAATTGCTGAGAGGAAACATCAGGGATAAGGGGGGATTCTTGCTAGCCAACTAGACATCGCCTGGGCTATGGTGGCAGATGAGGAACCTGATTAGACAGGGAGGGGGATCAGATACGGAGGGTGGGGGGTTGTTGCTAAACTGACTTATTAGGATTCTTGCTCAAGTTGGATGAGGCAAAGGCAAAAAATCTTTGTCAGAGGTGATGGTGGGTTCTATAACCTCTACTTAAAAAGACCAGGAACCAGGCAGGAAGCACAATTAAGTGTCCTGGGGAACTAAGGCTATTTCTCCATTTTGTCCTGCTTTCCCATTCTGACAGCGGGCATGAGTGCAAGAATAAGCAGAACCAGAGATCCCACTGCCCAGTCCAAGGATAGCAACTTTCTCCACTACAGCCGATTGTATGCATAAGCCAGGGTCCAGCATGGCCTGATTTTCTAACAGTTTTCAGAAAATATTATAAGTAATTATTAATTTCTAAGTAATAGCAACTCATTTATAGTTTTGTAAAATGCTCTGTGGGTTAATATTCTGAAGGTCAAGAATTCAGTTGGTGTTTATTTTTACTATTAGTATAGTATTTATCCTGAATTCTTTCCAGAAGCCTTGGCTTTTAAAAATCAAACACAAAGAAATGACCTCTGCATTTTGTTTTATATATATAAATATATATATATATATATTGCACCCCTTCTATATATATATATATATATGGAATAACAGTATATATATACCCCATTCCGCTCCAGGAGCAATTAGTGCTACACATCAACCTGCAAAAAAATGGTGTGGGGAGGGAGGGCAGTTGGGGGTAAAAAAAAAAAAAATACCAGGGAGTAAAACATAGGTTTATTTTCAAAAATATTAACCGGCCCAAGTTACAATGAATTAAAATGAGAAGAGACAACACATAGAGATCAGGTGAGAAGGCATCTACAAATAAAACAGGCAAAAAAGAACAAAGACTTGAACGCAGTTGATAGCTGTGAGGAAACTAATTTGGCTGGAGCCTAGGAAGGAAGTAACTTGGCTGAAGGCCACACATCATTGGGGGAAGCTCTACAAAGCTGGCAACCAATTGGATCTAGGCTAAGGAGAGCAGATGGTCGATCCAAGGCCAAAAATGAGGCTTTAGTCCCAAGTTCTTCAAATCTAAGGCTTTGAAACTTATTGAGTCACTTACCTCTTATTTTTGATCTACCTCCTTTTCTTTTTTTAACAGTTAAAATTTTGAAAGACAATGGACTTAAGGAGGGACGAATACTTTTATAGTGAACATCTGTTAGCTATAAGATCCAAAATTAGAACATACCAAACCGCAGAAACTCTGTGTCTGCCTTTCTCAACCTGAAAGCCTTCCTCCCTCAAGAGGGGATTGCTCTTCTAATTTTATGGTGACGATTTTCTTGCTCTTTTCTAAGAGTTATACAACTCTAACATACATTTCTATACAATTATTGAACTTTATATGAATAGAAACACTGGATGCATTTTTTCTGCTTCTTTTTCTAAATATAATGTTGTAAATTAATCATGGTCTTTGACCATTTTTATTGCTCTGTGATTGCTTAATTATAAGAACATGCCAGTAACCATTTTACTATTGATGGGCATTTGAATTGCTTCCAGTTTGGCTGCAAAGTCCTACACAGGTCTTATTGTACATATGTATGAGTTTCACTAAGATATACACATAGGAGCAGGACTGTTTTCCCATCCAGTACAGTATCTTCAATTTTAGGAAATGATGTCAATATAAATAATTTCCAAGGTATTCATATAATTTGTACTCCTTCCAACAATATATGAGAGTACCCCTGCTCCACATTCTCACCAACACTTGGCGTCTTTTTAATTTATGCAGTTCTAGTAAGCACGGAATAATCTCTTATTGTGCTTTAATTTCCATTTCCTTTATTCTAGATAAAATTGGCCAGTTTTTCATATTTTTATTAAACATTTTGATATCTTTTGCAAAGTGACTATGCCTTCTGTGCATTTTTCTTTACTGGATTTCTCTTTTCTTATCAATAGTGGATTTGTAAAAGATCTGGGATGAGTCCTTTGTCAGTTATATCTATGTGAAAATATCTCTTCCTATTTGTCTTCTTACACTTTTAATGGTGTCTTGATGAATGGAGTTTCTTGATTTTAATGTGGTCACGTTTATCACTCTTAATGTATCATTAGAATAGTCCTTCTGTAGCTTAAGAAATCCTTCTTTACCCTAGTGTCTTAGGTTGGCCACTCTGGAGAACAGCCTCTGAGAACGAGATTTGCATGCAGGAGGCTTAGTGGGGAGTACTCCCAGGAATCAGACCTTTAGGGAAGTAAGAAAAGTAGGTTTGTTCAGTGTGGAGAATTGCACTGTGATCCAGTTGCTCATTAGTCCCACAAGGAGCTCTGGAATGGTGCTAGAGTTGTGCTAAGTTGAGGTGAGGGAGCCAGGCTGTTATGCCCTGTATCATTCATAGAGGGGATCAGATGTGAGTAACCAGCAGCCAACACTGGTGGCCGCTGAGCAAATGAGTGCCTCTATCCTATGGTACACCATGACAGCCACTACGGTTTACCCCTGGTGCCAACTGAACCTACTGGTTTTGTATGCTAAGTTCACCCCTGAGAAAAGCTCTTCCAGAATTTTGTTTGGTCTCTCTCCTGGAAAAGTTTTTAAAGGGGTAGGTTAACAGGATGAAATAGCTCCTGCCACTAAAGCTGTATTCAAGTTGCAACTTATCTCCCTCCTGGACTACCCATTCTAGATTTCTTTCACCCTTAACCAACATCTCTTCTGGTCTAGGTGGCTTATGAAATATTATAACCTAGATCCTCATCTCTCAAGTTGTCTGAGTCTCTGGTCCACTTATTCTTCTCAGATCATGGCTGCTACTCTTATCCACTAACTATCAAAAGTAGGAAGGGGTATATCGTTGGATGGCCTAGGTGCCCAATGTTTTCCTCCCTGGCTCATCATGTAACAGTGAAGGAACCCTATCTCCTCCTGGGATAAAGTCACTTACCCCTGCCGGTATGGCTACATCTTTCTTCAAATACTGAACTCTTGAAATAAGGAGTCTGGGTTCCCCTGGGAACTAAGGCTAGGAACTAGGATCCACAGAGCCTCAAATTCAGGGATGAGAAGTACTCCTTTTCTCAGTGAGTCAAGGGAGTAATGCTAAGCTGAACCACTCCTACTGTGTTTTCAGACTTGTGTTTTCTACTTATTGGGGACACAACACCATATAATGGATGTTGACCTAGAGTATGTGTTACATCCTGGAAGATGGCACCACATCCTCATAGGACTCTCCCCTTTCTTAAGTGGAGGAAGGGTGCTGTTGATCATTTTTGGAAACAGAATTCTTTATTTCACTGATATCATCCTTAATGGTGGAGTCAAAATTTTGCGTTTAAGATTCTACTATCATATCATTTATTTAAGTCTCCAAATATGGTATTTTTTTATCTTTCTGAGTTTTCCTTAAAGTGAATTTTCTTAAAGAATCTGTCAGAATGTACATACAGTTCTCTTATGCTACATTTAAGAATTATAAAGAAGCATTTTTCTCACATCCACATTTCCAACTAGTTCCTCCATATTGATTAGAATTAAGTCCAAAATAGTAATTCACCTCATTGCTGCTTCTGCCATCTGAGGGAAAATATTTTTAGCAAGCAAAGACTGTATCAGATATTCAGCTTTTGGAAAAGGCTCTTTAATGGTAGCTGAATAATAGAAGACTCACTACGATAACTTGCTTCTGTGCCATGTCTTTATGAAATAAAGCATCATTCGTATGTTACTTCAGGCTAAGGGTCAGTACCACGCTCCTAATTTAGTGTTTGTCTTTCTTATCTTCTTTATCCTAAATGCTCTCCCCTGTGCCTCTTGTCTTGGGTTGATCTTTGAAAATATAAGTATATACTTTAATATGCATTGTTTTGGGGTTTTCCCCTTGTATTAAATCGATTTGAGTTCTATACTTACATTTATCAATTCCAGCCACAAAATCTCAGTGCTATTTCTGAGATTATATTTTACCATTTCATATGAAGCTTTATTCTTTTCATTAATACTATGCAAATACCTGATAATGGAAGTAGTATTTTACTTTTTTTCCCTTAAATTTCTGGATTCTACCCCAAGCCTCCTCTTCCAGTATACTTTTGTCGTCACACTTGCTGTCATCCATAACATCTCATTTTACAGGGTGCTTTGTAGGGCTTTTTGGCCTCAATCTCTATTCAAGCTCTATTAATCATGTTGTCAATTAAGAAACCAAAGAGGTATTTCTGACATTCCTGGAATGTGTGCCTCTTTTCTTAAATCCTATTTTCTAATACCATCTGTGTAGCCAATTTGTTCATTTTTCATACCCTCTTATCTTCTCAATAGTGATGACTTTCAACTGAAGTAGGGAAAGAAAATATAATTTAGGCTTCTAGTGCTTTTTATTTCCAGCCCTGGACTCTAAAGTCACTAGAAATGCAAGAGATTTCTTGTCTCACTCATTCTCAATAAATCAACTTCTATGGGCCAGAATTCACAGGTCTGTTGAGATTTGTCAAGCATTTGGTTAGAACACTGAAGATACAAAGGCAAGCACAAGTAGTTCTCAACATTTGTGAACAAGATCAGAATGATCACCGTCTGAATATGAGGTCAATTGCAATCTACAAATAAGATTAATCCTCTCCTCCAAACACAACCTAAAAGATGATTTGCACATTTTATTCAGCGAGACTAGATGCTTGTCTTGATGGAAATATCCATCAAGGCTTCCATTCTCCTTAAGAAAAAATGTAACTAAAGTGAGACACACTCATGGGTATTTAAAATGTTATCATAACTAAAGAACAGCAATTTATGTGCAGTCTGAAGAACGGATAACTTATACTTGCAGTGTCAAGAGTTTGTCAGGTCTTTTGGTTCTGTCAATGTCCAGGGGAGATGTTATTCTTAGGCTTCATGTAGGTTAATAAAACAAACAAAGATTTGGCTAACAAATTTGATAAAAATAAATCTTGAAAATCTAGCACGCCCCCCCACACTCTTCTTTCCCAGTTTATTGAGGAATAGTTGACATACAATAAACTGTACATAATTTAAAGTATTCATTTTGGTTGAGTTTGACTCATACGTACACCCATGAAGCCATCACTATCGTCAAGATGGTGAACATATCCATCACTGCAAAAGTTTCCTTGTGTTCTTTTGTATTTGCTCCCTGCCTCCATGCCTGTCCTGTCCCCCACCCCAGGTAATCACTGATCTGCATCTGAACTATACATTAATTTCCATTTTCTGGCATTTTATATAAATGGAGTCATAATATATTTTTCATCTGGCTTCTTTCACTTAGTATAATTGTCTTGATGTTCAGCCATGTGGCTATAGCAGTATTTCATGTCTTTTTATTACTGAATGATATTCCATTCTGTGGATGTATCTCTGTTTTTCCAAAACTTTGATTTATAATGGAGCCTTCTTCAATGAACTTGTGCCTTCCTATAACATAGCTGTTATGAAATCTCTTGTCACTGGTAAAACTGATCAAGTTATGTTTCTGAGGCCACAAAGCTAGGGCAGACTTGGTATGCAAGGAGTCCCCCACTGAGGGTGTGAAGGAAACTCTCTGTGAGGTCAGTGTCCTCAGCCTCCAGACACCATCTTCCAATCACAACAGCATGTAATTGGGGATTTGTCATTTTTGTTGCAAAACAATGTCTATGTGCAGAGTATCCTGATGAATAATGATTAAAGGAGGGGCGCCTGCATGGCTCAGTCAGTTAAGCGTCTGCCTTCAGCCCAGGTCATGATCCCAGGATCCTAGGATTGAACCCTGCATCGGGCTCCCTGCTCAGCGGGAAGCCTGTTTCTCCGTCTCCCACTCCCCCTGCTTGTGTTCCCTCTCTCGCTGTGTCTCTCTCTGTCAAATAAATAAATAAAATCTTTTAAAAATTAAAAAAAAATAAAAATAAAAGAATGATTAAGGAAAGATCCACTTCTTCTCTTCCCCACAACAACCCCCTTGCCATTTCAGACCCCTAAGGGGACCTGTGCGAAGTCAGTGAAGATCGCCATCGATTCAGGGTACCGGCACATTGATGGGGCTTACATCTACCAGAATGAGCACGAAGTGGGGGAGGCCATCAGGGAGAAGATAGCAGAAGGAAAGGTGCGGAGGGAGGATATTTTCTACTGTGGAAAGGTAAGATCTTCCCTTCCCCCTCCAACTCCTTATATTAATAATGGGTCTTGTATCACTTTGTTAAAGAATGTTGGGTTCACCAAGAAGAGCGAGTTCTCAACTCCCAAATTCCTCATTCTTACGCAGAATTTAGGGACTGATTAATTAGCCTGTTGAAAGTTAGGGCAAAGCTCCTTCTTCATATGTGGGCATTGATTTAAGACAATATGGGAAGAGCCAAATCTACAAAGCAGAAAAATTGGGAAATAGAGGCAAGAGAGGATGGATGGAAGTGGTTCCTATTACATAAGCATTTGCCAAAGCTTTCTTTAAAAGGGCAGCCTTCTTTTTTTTTTTTCTATGCCTATTTGTCCATAGATCACTAATTTTTTTATTGAGCTGCAGTTCACATACGATAAAATTCATCAATTTAAATCAGTGGCTTTTCATGTATTCACAAAGTGGCATAACCATCACTACTACCTAATTCCAGAATATTTTCATCACTCCAATTTTTCCCATTTTTCCTCCCCCTGCCCCCAGTCGCTGGCAGCTACTGATCTGCTTTCTGTCTTTATAGTTTTCTTATTTTGGACATTTCATACAAATCGAATCATATGATATGTGGCCTTTTGTATCTAGCTTCTTTGATTCAATATAACATTTTCTTGGTTCATTAATGTTATAGCATATATGAGAATTTCATTTCTTTTTTTATGGCCAAATAATACTCTATTGTGTGGATATATGACATTTTGTTTATATCTCTACTTTTGAGCATTTGAAATTTCCAACATTAGAAATCACTATCCACTGAAGAGCAATCAGAAAGATAAAGCATCATGATTAAAATGCAAGCCAGTGGAAATACAGGATGAGTATTTACAGACAGCTTTGCAGAAATAAAGCTGTACAACTTTGGAGAACATGTAATAAATTCTCCTGAGTGTTCTAAAAGAGACCAAGATTCTGCTTCTGACTTCATTCACTCCCCAGACACCCCCTCCTCCCAGCTCCCCACTCAGGCTCCTTGCCAAGCTCCCTAGGAGTTTGTGGTTCCCCAGGTCTCCAGCCACTTACGGATTATGATTCCAAGCGGCCACATATAGCCACTACCCCAAAATATCAGCCTGAAGATTTTTACTTTATTATAGCTTTACAATTTTTATTCCTTAAGATTTTATTATTACAGTCTCTCCTCAGAGTAAACACCAAACCTTAACCTGGTGATCCCAAAAATGTTTCTGGTGAAGAATAATCTTGAACTCAGATCCTGAGAACTTAGGCCAAAGCAACCTGCCCAAAGCGAGAAATATTTTTAACGATTTATGTCTTATCCTAAAATTTTTTCAGACTTTTACATTTCCCCCGTAATATATTCTCATTTGTTTCATTTTGTTTGAATGTAAAAATTGGATTTTTAAGTTACCACCAAGAAAAACAAACCAAAAAACTTTTCTTATCTCCCCTGGTAAACAGTTAACACTGTTGTAATATCTATCATATTGGAAAAATGGAACCAAATTAAGTAATCTATTTCATAAAGTTGCTATGAGTTAACATTTACAAAGCACTTAAACATAGTACCTGGCACAGAGCTAGGACTATATGTGTTTGTTGAATAAAAATAAATTAAAATGTATGAAACAGAATTTTCAGCTGGATGGAAGGCAGCAATAACACACCAAAGGGTCCCACAGTAATGACAAAAACACATTTTTCCACTACTCTTTCCACATTGTTTTCTTTGTGCACTTAAGGCAAGAAAAAAAATATTGTCCAACATAGAGAAAAATCAGATTTTACCAATTTTGCTTGCCCTTCCTTGTGACAAAAGGGGTACAGAAATGTAAGTTTTTTCCCTAAAAACACTTTGAACAAATTTGATGCTCCAAGAAGATGTATTAACTTATCCCAGGGTTCTGAGGATCCCTCAGTACCCTATGCTTTAGAGACCTTGAAGGTACACATGCTCTAGTTTGACAACCTAAGCCTTAATCTTTCATTACCTAACACTTTACAGATAGAGTAATTTCATTTTCTTTCTGTTTTTTTTTTTTTGTTAAGCGAAGTTTATTTTTTCCAGCTTCATTGAGGTATAATTGACATATAACATTTTGTAAACTTAAGGTGTACACCATGTTGATTTGATACACTTATGTGTTGCAAAATGATCACCACCATAGTGTTAGCTAACACCTCCATCATATCACATAATTACCATTTCCTTTTTATGGTGAGGACATTTAAGATCTATTCTCTTAGCAACTTTCAAATATATAATATAGTAGTGTTAACTATAATCACCATGTTTTATATTAGATACCCAGAATTTATTCATCTTATCACTGAAAGTTTGTACTGTTTGACCATCTCCCCATTTTCATCTGTGGATAGCTGTCAAATTATTGACCTTTATTGGAGAGGACCAGACTGTGTCTTCCACACCACTATTTTGGTGACATTACCAGTTTAGCCAGAGCGCCAGTAATTTCTTAGTAAAAACTGGCAGAATTTCCCTGGGGTCTGCATAGGACCAAATGAGAACAAAGGAACAGAAAATCTAAACATTTGCAATAATTTAAAGTTTCACCAACTTCTGTACCACCTGTCACAAGGTGAAGGAGCCAGTGAATTCACTCCCATAACCATATTTCTTGTTCCGCTAAAGCGCATCGTTTATCAGAGTGTCATGAAAATAAAGCACTAAGCCCAACCAGCTAGTCAGATATATGTTCCCTATCTACACAATGAGGAAAAGCAAAAGTGCTGAGGGTCAATTCAGAAATTATCAGGGAGCAGGGCAAGACTTTGTCACCGACCTAGGTACTCTGTGCTTCAGGTGGATCTGCAAGTCTCTGGTACTATTTTTAGATAAAGTATACTCCAGGTGTCAACAGTTATATGAGCTCATCCTATACCCAGATGACACTGCAGCATAAAGATATTTTTGTAAAATGAAATGAGTGAATAATATATATGAGTGCTTTGTTAAGAATAAAGGGCTTCATTATTATAAAAAAAAAACTGTAAATGTTAGTTAACTATCACCTTTTTATTCTTTCAGCTGTGGGCTACAAGGCATGACCCAGAGATGGTCCGCCCAACCCTGGAGAAGACACTTAATGTCCTTCAGCTAGATTATGTGGATCTTTACATCATTGAAATACCCATGGCTTTCAAGGTAAGTTCAGATGCCTAAAGGTTAGGTCTTTGCTCTTTGGCAACCATGAGCCAGCAGCTGTGCATGTGAAGCTATGAAGCTAGTTTATTACTTATCACCATAGAGTGTTAAGGTGTTTTGTTGCTATAAATCAGATAGTACTGACCAACCCCAACAAATGTCTACAAAGATTATGTGTAACAGACTCAGGTCTGGAACCCTAGCTTCTTGATTCATAATCCAATGCACCTGCAATTATGTCTGCTCTTTACAACTATAGTTTAAACTCTCTCCATCAAACTGACATGTAGTTCCCTACCTGTACTCTACATTTTAGTTACCTGGCATTCAGACACACCCTTCTTCCTGTTCACACAGTCATGAAAATGTCCCTGCAGAACATAATGCAACATAATATATACAACTGAAAACTTACTCACCCTCCACCCCCTCCAAAAAGAAATAACCCAAAGAATAGTCAGGTTTTTGGAGAGCCAGGTCCAAGATCAGGGTATCTACGTGATATCTATTGCTCTAGTTCAAATTCACTCCTTCTTTGAACTTTCTCAGTCTATGGACTGACCACCCACCACACACCTGTATATACATTGCTAAAGAACAGTCACTGTTTTAAAATTTCATTGAGGGTAGGAGAGACTGAAAAATAAAATTGGCCACTTGTCCACAAGGTAAATCAGATCCTGCTGCTAGTCAGAAAGAACAAAAACTCTGCCATTACAGTGGCCAGAATTCTTTTATGCAGCCAACCTGGCTTCCCCTGTTCTGTCCTCTGGAAACACTTTCCTTGTTGGCTCACATCCAAGATGGACTTTAGGAAAGATTGACCTTTTGCCTCCTACTTCATGTAGATATAGGTTTGGGGGCTTCACAATGGCCTTGGTAATCATAGGCTTTTATGGTCAGGTTGAGATTTCACCGATAAGGCAATATCCCTTAAAATGTAATAAGCTTTCAGTAAATTCACATTCAGTCAGGTCCATGAATGAGTAATTAAAACTAGAAATCTAATAGGGTCACATTTCCTATATCTAACCTGTGGCCTATGGTTTCTGTCTCTTAGTAAAGAACTTCCTTGTTTTACTCACCTGCCCCATCTTCAGCTTACTGACCTCCATCTGACTTGAAATAATATAAAACAGGCAGGCACAGCTAATGTGTTCCTTGCACCCAGTCTGCATCTCATTGGATGGTGCACCTTTGTCCAGTAGGGCGTCTGTGGTCTGAGATCTTGTCTTCAGACACAACCAGAATCCTTCCAAAGTCCAATATTACTTCCTTCTAGGATTTTTACCTTCTTGCCTTGGCTATCACTAACTTTTCTATCTCCAGAAGGCTCAGATCTCAACTTCTGTCGTCTTGGATGACATCCAAAAGTACAGAGTACCCATTTTAGCAAAATAGCATCTTACCTCTCATCTTATAAGCCCAGTAGCAACAAACACATCTTTCTTCAAGACCTACCTGAAGACTGCAGAAATGGCCAACAAATTCTAATACCGAGTGGTTTTCTACTAAGTCCCCTAAAGCTCCAACATTAGTAGGCCCATTTGTCTGAGTCTCAAGACAGAACAAAGCAAAAATTTAACAGATTCTATGCTATTGCAGAGCAAGGATTGCCAATTCTCAGCTGGAGGCAGGTTACTTCTCACTGTCCACAATCCCATATCGACCTAACCAATTTCCCATTTTTGACCCATTACTCGCCATACCCCAACATCTTTGTATTAGTCAGAACTTGTTATATGGCAGAAATCCAGCTCAAATTGGTGTTAGCTAAAAAGGGAGCTAAGAATTCCAAGGGATATCTAATTCAGGCCCAGCTGGATCCAGAAGGTCAAACTGTGAAACTGGCCCTTTATCTCTGTTTTAGTTGGCTTCATTCTCAAAAATCCTTCTCCGTATGATGGCAAAATGGCCATTGACATGCCACGCCTACACTGTCAACACAACGTGAGAATTCAAAGAGAGACCACGCATTAACCTCTGGAGAAATACTGACTAGCTTTCCTTTGGTCTTGTACCTATTCCTAACTAATCTTTGCTCAGGGCCAAATGGGTGACCGACTGACATCTATGACCAAGAATAAAAGCTGGGTCAGCCCACCCAAACAACATGGAAAGGGCTCCTCCAGAGGAGACAGCATGGGTATGACAGAAAACAAAATAACAGATTTCTACTGTAATTGATTAGAGGCCACTTAGCATAGTGGTAAGGAGCATGGACTCCAGAGGCAAGCTGCCTAGTTTGAGTCCCAGCTGTGTCACATACAAGCCAGATGACCTGGTCAGGTTATTACCTGATCTCTTTCCATATCACCTAAACATGGTACAGTGGAAAAAGTCTGTATGGGCTTTGGAGTCACACAGAAGAGGGACTGACTTTCAGCTTTATTACTTCCTAGCAATAGTCACTTTGATCTTTCTTTTCTTTTTTTTTTTTTTTGGTTCTTTCTGAACTTCAATTTCATTATCAGTAAAATGGAGACAATAGCAACTACCTTGTTGTGAGGACTCATAAAATTATATATGTGACATTACTGGCACAATGTCTAACATTTTATAGATAATAAATGAAAGATAATATTCTGAAATGTTCAGGTGGAAGAGAACCTTAGTAATAAGATATCCCAATAACCTAATTTCACAGAAGAGAAAGTTGAGGACCCAAACAAGGAAGTAACTCACTCAGGTTTAAAGTTCATTAGAATGGGACCAGATGGTGAGTTCCCAGATGCCAACCCCATACTTGTCCTCCCGAACCTAGCAATCCCAATACCCTGTAAACTATAGTGATTTTTTATATTTCAGGTTCTTGAGAGTTATAACCTCAGCCCTCATCCTCACACAACCAACTTCACTCGTGTTCAAATGGTAGATTTCCAAGCTAAGTCTTAAATATTTGGAAAGAGCCTATATCTAAAAGTGAGAAAATGAAATTTACTTCTCTGTGACTGACCAACGATTTGTAAAATCTTTTTGGGAAAGGTAAACAGAGAATTTCCACTGCTATTCTTGGGTGGAATCAAGGCTCAAGGATGCAGAGAGACAGTAAAACTTCTAACAGTGAGAAATGACACAGTATAATGACATTACTTCACACATGAACCTATAATTCCTATAATTGAGAAATCAATCTTTGAAGCCAAAATATCACATGCTTTTTGAATCTCATGATTTTTTTAACAAGAAACCTTTCTTGCTAAAATATTTTAGCACTGAAATTTTTTTTAAATGTCAAGTTAACAAGCAGACACAATTTTAGAACAACAAAATACAAAAAATCACAATAAAACATCTTTAAGGATTTTTTTTTAAAGATTTATTTATTTGAGAGAGACAGAGAGCATGAGTTGTGAGGGGGGAGGGAACAGAGGGAGAAGGAGAGAGAATCTCAAGCAGACTCCATGTGGAACTGGACTCGGGGCTCCATCCCAGGACCCTGTGATCATGACCTGAGCTGAAACCAAGAGTCTGACATTTGACCAACTCCATCACCCAAGCGCCCCACAATAAGACATTTTTAAAAGATGAAGTTACTGCTGAGCAGGAATGAGAGTCAATAGCATGGGTTTCTAGAGGGTTGGATTGTTTTTCTAGCAAGGTATTACAGTAAGGAGCAGGAATAGAGGACAAAGACAATGGGTTTATCAGAATGAATGGATTAGTAAAGTAGACACAGCAGAAACTTAAGGGAGGCATCATAGAAATATTGAACATGGATGCAGGCTTGGTAAGGACTTAATTAAAATCTGGAGAGGTAAAAATTATTTAACAGAGTTCATAATGGAGGCATAAAGCCCTTTCAGAACAGAAGTAAAACTAGGAAATGCGAAAGGTAAGAAATATAGAGAAAGACTGGAGTGAAAATGTGGGTCATAAGTGTTGAGAAGGTCGAAGAGCTTAGAAATCAGAGATAGAAAGGGTAATTAACATGAATGATTATGGGGCATTTAGGAGAAAGGAGACCTTTTCCTGTTCTCAGTGTGACAGGAGGAATTGAGAAGAAATTGTTTTCACTAAAAAGGACAATGGAGAAAATGTTATCACCAGGGGGAAGTTTCATTCAAGTGAGATGACAGAAGGAAAAATTAAAAAAATTTTTAAGAGTATAAATGATTTTGTCCAGTTGCTTAATTTTCAACAAAGAATTCCTATTATCAAGGCCTACAGACTTCCATCCTGTCATCCAAATCTAAAAGATACTTTGTCCCCATATTATTTGATCTCTTTCAATACAGGTAACTGCTACCTTTTTCTTTAAACATTTTCAGCTCATGGTTCTATGATATCACCCTCTCAAGATCTTTGACAGCTTCTTCCCTGTCAACCTCCAAATGTCATTATGCCCAGTACTCTATCCTCAATATTGTCTTAATGGGCCGCACCTTCTCTAAACGTGATCAGTTGCGTGGATTGAATACCAGTTTATATGCTGAGGACTCCCAAATTTGTCTGCAGTCAAGACTTCTCTCTGAGCCTCCCTCAGACTTCTCTGTTAATTGCCTCCTCACATACCCAGTGAATGTCTAATTGCCATTTCAATCTCAAAACATCCAAAACAAAACTCTTGATGGCTAGCCTAAACTCAGGGAATGATCACCACCAGCCACCAAGGAGCCTAGAAATCATCTTTTATTTCTCTCTATCCTGCCGTCTCCAAGCCCGTAACAGATGGGTCCCATTTTTAGATATAGTCAGAAAGGAAAAACCTGAAAACCAATGGTCAATCTTAATTGGAAAAGGATCACCCAAAAACTAGGTTTGATACTGAAACAATTTGTGAAGTAGAAAAACAGATGCTAAACTCCTGGAGGGCTGGAAAGGGAGAGAAGAGAACCACAGAGCAGATTAGTCAGAACTAAGAAGTAATGTGCTGAGTTTTCCCTTATACTTAGGAAGCGTTCCATTCATTAGCTACACTATTCTTAGCTGGTGAACTTCCTCTCACCCTTGATGATGATCTTTGGTTTCTCATCAGAGTAAGAAATTTGCTGTTCTAAACTTTGGCAAGGGTTAGGGTTAGGTCAAAACACTGAGCCTAAAAGTCTTAATTCTCAACTTTTGTTGAGAATTTTGTTATTGTTAGAGTGGCTGGTGATGAGGGTGGCAAAAAAATGTGCAAAGAGTGGAGCAATAAACAGGACAGTGTTTATTCAATCTCCAATGGAAGAGAGAGGCCAGATATCCAGAGAAATGTCAGCCCCAAGTTTCTGTTAGGCTGAGCATTTTAAGGGGTTTTGAAGGTTGTGAAAGGATTATAGCTGTACCCATGGGGTGGGGGTGGGGGGTGGGGAGGGGGTCGACTCTTGGCCAGGTAGAACAAGAGATGGCAGGTTTTTCAAGGGGCTCTGTCCAGGACTCTTCCAGGATGTGGGTTGTGGTCAGGCTAGAGAAGAATATGTTTTGTAGGTGGGGTCTACTTTCCAAAAATGACCTAGAAAAACAGAGTTAGGGCAAAGTACAGACTCCTGTGAGTTTTGTCTCTAAGTATGGCTGGGGTCGGGGTGGGGGGTGTTGAACAGATTCCTTTCACTATGAGAGAACTTCGTGGTTTAAGAACAATAATAATTTGTCAGTAAATAAAGGAAAATGAATGCCAGGGTGAGATAATGAGACTAATGTGTCATATTTATTATATGTAAATATATAAATAATTAAAAATTGAATTGCTTTCCCAGGGCCAGGGTATATGTCATAATGACAACTCAAATTCCATAATTTTAATTCCCAGATATAAATAAAATAAGTTATGTTCATTTTTTTTGTAGCCTGGAGATGAAATCTATCCTAAAGATGAGAATGGCAAATGGTTATATCACAAGTCAAATCTGTGTGCCACTTGGGAGGTAAGTTTAAATGGGCCTCTTTTCTTGAAGGCTGTATTTTTAAACTGTTTTTCCTGTTCAATTTATGGAGAGATGCGGCCCTTACTCCTAATGGAAAGGTATTTCGAAACAGGTATTTTTAACCATAAGCAAAGATGTGTAAAATTCCGCCTTCTCTGCACTGAAAAATTCTTGATTTTGTTTTGATGGAAAAGAAGAATGCCTAAGGAGAGAGAAGTGTAGAAAGAAAAAGAAAGGAAATAAATTCTAATGTAACTGTAAATAAAAATATATAAATGTGATAAATTCACAGATTTTTGGAGTTTCTCAAATTGAATTTATAAAAATCATTACTATGATGTTTAAAAGAAACAAAATGATACATGAAAAACTGAAACAATAATTCTGGTTCCAATTTTGAGCAAGCTGTTGGCTCCTTCCCCAAGATCATAAGATTAGGGAAACGATGGGGAAGTAATGAGAAAACCTGTATGGATTCATGCTGGGGGTGAGGGGTACAGATATCTTGAACTGGTTTCTTTATGAGGTAATATGGCAGCTTTTACCTAGAGTAGAAGGCGGCCCAATAAGCTATAAGAGGATAACATAGGAGAGGACCTTAGAGTTCTTTTGGCTTTTTCTTCTCTCCTGCTATATAGCCTTGGAACAAATATTGTCTGCTCCACACATGCAGAAATATAAGACTCATGTTCAGATGTCTTTAGGAATCAAATCAGAGTAGCACTGAAATCCTGCACTTGTGAGAGGCTGAGAAAAACATGAGTTACTATCTGACCTCTGGCAGTTGTTCCCCTCCCTCTCTCATTCCAAACTCCAGAGGCTGGGAAATTACACTCTAACAAGTACCTCTTTCTAATGGACATCCCCCTTGTAGTTATAGCTGATTATCTGAATTGTGGAGTTGTTTTGAGGGGTGAGGAGGCATTGATTGGGTTTTCTGATGCCTGGGGCTCTCCACTCAAGAGATCATACACTCATTCCTGACCTCATTGTAGATGACTAGGTTTGGAGTCTGGGGTTCCTTTCCAAGGGACTGCCCTATAGCATAGCCTGTATCCCCAGGGAAAAAAAATGTGTTAACAACCCCAAATTACAAGGCATTTATTTTACAAAGAAACATCGTATCTTAATTAGAGATCCAAGCATAAACAGAACAGAAGACCAAGAATTTTTAACTTTTTTAGCCAATTAATAGATTCAAGGAGATAAGGTGTTAGTGATATGAAACAAGAACAAGAATACATTTTTTAAAAAACAAGCAAAAATAATAATTAGAAAAATGTAAAACAGTGCAATCAATGCGATAAAAATAGAATGGATATAGACAAAGAAAAAATTATCAGACTGAAAGATCAGGATGAGCAACCCCACCACCCAATATGAAGAAGGAAAGGACAAGAAAATTGTTTAAATATGAAAGAAAAGCTAAGAGATGTAAAGGATAAAATTAGAATTTCTAGTATTCATACAATAGGAGTCTCGGAAAAAAAAAGAAAAAGAGGTAATATTTGAAGAAAAAAAAAAAGATAAAGGGCATGGATTACCAAAGAGAAAAGAAAACCCTTATCTAGATACATTACAGTGAAATTTCAGAATATTAAACATACAGAGAAAATGTTAAAACTTCCTGAGTATAGCAAACAAGACAATAAAGAAAAAAAATTGAAGAAACAATAAGAAATTGAGGAAAAGACAGGAAAAAAAGAGGGAAAATGAATAGATGAGAAAAATAGAAAACAAAGAGCAAGACAAGAGATTTAAACTCAGTTATATTAATAATCACAATGTATGTAGTCTAAACAACTCAGTTAAAAGGCAGAGGTTATGAGAATATATAAAAAGCAAAACCCCACTATATATATTAAAGAAATCCATTTTAAATAAAAAGAAACAAATGGCTAGAAGTAAAAGGTTAAGAAAAAAAAGTAAAAGGATAAAAAAGATATACTAGGCTGATGGTAATCAAAAGAAAGCTGGAGTAGCTATTTTAATATCAGCAAAGATTTCAGAGCAAAATTTTATAATAATGAAGAGATCAATCCTAAACATCTATGCACTTAATAACAGAACTCCAAAATACATGAAGCTTAAATGAAGAGAACTGAAAAGAGAAAGAGAATAATCTAAAATTACAGTCAAAGATTTCAGAACCTCTCTCTCAATAATTGAGATAAGTAGATGGAAATCTATAGAAGAGATATGAACATTATCAACCAGCTTGACCTAATTGGCATTTATAGATACTTCACAAACTATAACAAAACGCTATTTTTCAAGGGCATGTAGAACATTTAACAAAATAGTCCATTGCCTGAGACATGAAAAAAAATCTCAATACATTTAATAATATTCTTTATGCAAAGTCTGTCTGATAAAATTAGAATTAAATTTGAAGTCAATAACAAAAATCAATCTGATAAACCATCAAATATTTGGAAACTAAAAAGCACACATGTAAATAACACATAGGACAAGAAATAAAAATTGTATTTATATATAAAGTATATGTTAGCAACACACAATTGGAAATTAAATTTTTTTAAATGATACTAAGTGTTTAGAGATAAATTTAACAAAATCAGTGCAAGACTTAAACAGTAAAAACTATGTGATACATTACTGAGAACAATTTATTTTTAAGTAATCTCTATGCTCAACGTGGGGCTTGCACTCACAACCCCAGGATCAAGAGTTACACGCTCTACCAACTAAGCCGGCCAGGTACCACTACTGAGAGCGATTTTTCAAACTTTAAATAAGTTGAGAGATATATCATGTTCTTTGATAGAAAGACTGAATACATCAAGTTGTTATTTTTCCCCAAACTGATTGAAAGACTCAATGGAGTCCCAGTCAAAATACCAAAAGAAATTGAAAAGCTGATTCTAAAATTTATAGGGAAGTATAAATAACATGATAAAAGACTCAAATTACCAAGAAAATATACTTATTTTTTTAAAGATTTTATTTATTTATTTGACAGAGAGAGAGAGAGCACAAGCAGGGGGAGCAGCAGAGGGAGAGGGAGAAGCAGGCTCCCTGCTGAGCAGGGATCCTGACTTGGGGCTCGATCCCAGGACCCTGGGATCATGACCTGAGCCGAAGGCAGACGCTTAGCCGACTGAGCCACCCAGGCGCCCCGAATATATACCAATTTTAAACACATATGTACCATATAAAATATCTTCAAAATATATAAAGCAAAAGTCAGTAAACTATAAGAAGACATTGATAAAGTCTTCTAATATAGTGGGAAATTTCTGACATAGTCCTTTAAATTATTGAGAAGTCAGGAAAAGCTAGACCTAATTTTGCATATAGTGTGTGTGTGTTTATATATGTTGTACATATATATATATATGTGCATGAGAGAGAGGTACAGAGCAAGAGGAGAGATTTATATCTAATAAAAAGAGATATACATATTCACACATGCCAGACATTTATAAAAATGGATCAGGTACCATGCTATAAAGCAAATCTCAACAGATTTCAAGAAATAAGATCACTCTTAAGGGACTGGTATACATTGTGAAAATGCTAGGGGAAGATATGCTGTATAGTATTTCCCACACTAATTCAATTCTAGAATTCCTGCCTCTCTCACTTTTTTTTTCTTCACAGAACGCTTATTAATATACCCAAGGACTTTCCTTCTTAAAGATTCATAGTCACCCTCACAAACATTATCATTTGTTTTGAGGCTTTTTTTTTTTAAACCCCTTGACCTTTCCTCAACAGGCTTTAGAAGCTTGCAAAGACGCTGGCTTGGTGAAATCTCTCGGAGTATCCAATTTTAACCGCAGGCAGCTAGAGCTCATCTTGAACAAACCAGGACTCAAATATAAGCCAGTCAGCAACCAGGTACAGTTTGACGGGAGGTGGGAGGTGAGAGGGGGACTGTGAGGGGAGGGGGAGATTCCAGTATTTACTTAACAGGAGAACCCTGGGCTAGGAGTCAGAAATCTTGTGGTCACTCTACATATATCTCATCATAAGACCCTGAGAACAAGTCTTGTGACACCTCTCAATTTATGTCTCTTAAAAAAAGATTTGCAAGCTCAAAGCCAAGCAAAAATAATCCAAAAAATTTTTTGAAGAAAAATAATGAGGAGGAACTAGATCTGCCAGATATTAAGATGTACAGAGCACTTAAAATTGTGTAAGATTAGTATGAGAACCAACATACAAATTAATAGAAAATAAAGAAATATCTTAAAACAGGCCCAAGTGTAATAAAAACTTAATGTAGAAACAGTAACACAAACTAATGGCAAAGGGATGAATTTTTCAGTAAATAGTGTGGAGGAAACGGCTAGTTATGTAGAAACAAATACAGAAATTTGCCTTGTGTCCTCTTCCTAGTATCTCTTCAACCGGGAGTTAAAGAAAGAGGAAGTCACTTGTGCATACTACAAAACGATTTTAGTTTTCCAGAGCTATAGAGAGAAGATGAAGCCATGAGGGGCGACTGGGTGGCTCAGTCGGTTAAGCGACTGCCTTCGGCTCCGGTCATGATCCCGGGGTACCGGAATCGAGTCCCGCGTCGGGCTCCCCGCTCAGCGGGGAGTCCGCTTCTCCCCTTGACCCTCCCCCGCCTCATGCTCTCTCTCTCTCTCATTCTCTCTCTCAAATAAGTAAATAAATAAATAAAATATTTTAAAAAAAAGAAAATGAAGCCATGGGAAAATTACAAAAGAAACTGACATATTTAATAGCATAAAAGCATTAAATTCTAAAAATATTAGAAACAAAGAGCAAAAAATGGATAATTATAGTTTAAATAGAATAGAAAAGGGGGATCATAGCCTTATGAGTTAAAAGCCTAATAAAAATTAACGAAAAATTCAAAGATAAAACACTAAGGCTCAACAGAAAAGTGAGCAAAAGAACGGTGAACAGAAATTCGAGAAGACAAATTGCAAGACTAGTGAACATATGAAAAATGCTCAACTGCACTAGTAATTACAGAAATTTAAGTATTATTTCGTATTGTATATCAAATTAGCAAAGCTTTCGTTTTATTTTTTAATATAATGTTCCATATAAGCAAGTGATAAAGTGCTGGAAAGTACAAATTTGTTCAGCCTTACTGGAAAGCAATTTGGCAATAAGTGTCAAGAGCCTTAAAAGATGTTCACAGTCTTATATTCCTAAGAATGTATCCTTGTGAAAAAAAAAATCTGAAAGCCTTTATGTGTGTTTGTCACAGTACTGTTTATAAAGGCCAAAAAAAAAAATGGAAAGGAAACAACACACATATGAAAAATTGGGGGAATATTTAAATAAATTATAAAACTCATGTAATGTAAAATCTTAATAAAAGATTATCTTTTGCTCATTTTTGAGCAAAAGAGCAATGGCCATGATATGAAGGGGAAAAACCAGGATACAAAATGTAATTCAGTATTGATGTGAATATATTATTTTAAAACATGCATAGAAAAAATATTGGAAAGAAATATATCAAAATACTAACTGTGGTTATCTCTGGCTATGAAGGACAAGTGAATTTTGTTTTCTTCTTTATGCTTTTCTGTATTTTCCAAATCTTCTGTCATGAGTATATGTTACTTTTATAATCACAACAAAATACTGTTAAATGGGGATGATGATACTCTCTTCACCCTACTTCATAAAACACTAAGAAGCTACATTAAAATAATATTCTTAGGGTAAATATTCACGTATTGGAGTTATGGTTGACTTGTTTGCTTGATTCATTGTTTTTAGTAACTCAAAACTGTCTTGAGTTAATAACAGAAAGAATGAATTATTACCTATCATGACAATAGCCAGCTAAAATAGAAGTGTTGCTATATTTAGAAGTATTACTTCCTAATCGACACCTAAGCCAACACTATACCATATGCTCTAGGAGCAGATAGCAACAACCCTTGACTTCCTAACTGATCTCAATCTATCCCTTTATTCCTACTCTAACCTCACCAGCACGTCTCTCTCCTGCACCCCCAACAATAATATTTTGTTATAAAAAGTTAAAATGACACATGTTCCTTCTTACAAATATACAAAAGAGGATGGAGATTTTTGACCTCAGAATGAAAAATGGAATAAGAATTTGACAGTGTGAAAAAAAAAGAATTTGACAGTGTGTCTCCTCATGCCAAGGAGGAAATACCCTGATATGCTGGCACAAGAATCATGAATAGCTTCACAAATGTACCCTGCAAGGGAAACAAGACATGTCGGAAAATCATATCCCAAGCTTGTTCATTTGCTTCATGGTGAATATACCAATATTCTAGAGATGGTACAGATCCAAGTGCAGGTCTACTGGCCACCAGCCATTACCCTGTGCCCTGGGTACCTACCTCTACTCCAGAGACACAAAATGAGCACCTTTCCGTGCCCACATTCAAATAGCTTTCAGGCAAGGAACATGATGACATATTGTGGGCCTTATAGAGGGTGGGCATATTTTATATATAAGGAATACATACCTGAAGACCTTGCAAAATTCAAAATTCACATATTTAAAAACTAATTTTCCCATTAGAATAAATCTAAAGTATAATTTGCAGATTTTTATATTTTTTCATAGACTTTATGAACAAGGGCACTCTATACTCATTCTCAGAGCCTGAGCATTCCAAGCTTCCTTAGTACTACCCATGATGTCTATCTAAACAAATGTGTCTCCAGGCTCCATCCCTGGCTTAATCTCTCTGAAAGCCTTCCTGGTGGGCAATTTGTCATGCAGTGTTTTCCCAGCCTGATTCAAAGGAGTCTGTGGATCTACCTCAGGCTATTTAATCTCACACACCTAATTCTACTAACAAATGAAGGGAGGGAGGTGGGGAGAAAGGAAAGATTTTCAAATTCTTCAGTTTTTCCTAACCCTATTCACTATGGCCTAAATCCCAGGTGTCCTGATTTAGGAATCAATAACTATTTTTTGAGTTTGATTTAATGAAATGAAAATTCGACACCGTTTTTTACAGAAAGACACAGGATGGGGTTAATGTCTTCCTTCACAGGTTCTGTCCAACTTAACTTTACCTTGTGAGATTTTGATATCTGAAGTTCTGCACTACCAAATAGTGTTGTAAAAGCCCCAGACATGTCAAGACACTGTCAATGATGTCAATTTTACATAGTAAACAAGAAAAAGTAAAGACTGCCTCTCCACTGGCCCATCCACAAAGGGCTATAACCAGTCCCTAGCAAAGAAGGAAGCAAGCGTGCTTAGATATGCTTCTTCTTGGAAATGAGCAAGTTCCTGGGCAATGATGACATCAAGGTACTGTGACAAGAGAAACCATCACTACCTTCCACCTTAAACTGAGCATCCAGTGCCAGCATACCAAACAAAGATCATTCACTGGCCTGAAATGACCCCACCAAGCTGCAGTCCTTATAAAACCCCTCCTTGTAACAGTCTGCAGCATCAGTAATGCTTCCTAAGATGCTGACTTGGTCCTCTCTGTATCATTATGTTTTCATTCAACAGTCATTGAGCACCTGCCTTATGCCAGGCACTTTGCTAGGTTCTAGGCGTGCATGCATACGTGGCTAAAGACAGACACAACCCTTCCTCTCGGAGCACTAGCTATCTAGTGGGGAGCACACAATAATCAAACAATCACAAAATCTATTGATAATTAGAAACTGAGATAAATGCTCTGAAAAGAAGGACTATGGTTCTCTGTGAGTTCATATGCATTTAGATCTTATTAGCTTATCCACTCCCACCCCCAGAATTTCCCTCACTGGTTGTCCCTTTCGTGATATGCCCTGGAATTTTTACCCAACAACTGTCTAAGCAAAGATTTATATTATATTATTTTAAGTTATGGTGTTGAGTTTATATGTTAACTCAAAAGCTTTTGTCGAGCAGATGTTTCTAGTATGTTGCCCAGTGCAACTCTCTGCGTAGTCCTAAATTTCAGTTCATAGATTCAGTTCAGTCACAGATATGTGCATATCTATTTGTTTTATTTCTAATTGTAATAGCCTTTTTACGCATACCTTTTGTCACAAGCCATATGAAGTCCTTTTTCAAAGGGTAGGTTGTAAAACTGTTTGATGTGTATATAAACACGCACATATATACATACGGATATATACATACATACTTCTACATATTTAATAGGCCAGAGACAAGCAACAGCACACCAATCTGATTAGAAAGGAGTCCTTGTGGGAAAATGAAATGTTGTGTTTGGAATGAACAGGAGGGCATTAAAGTAAGGAATTCATAGTTAGTTTCTAAGTAGTGGAATGACGTGATAAAATACATATTTTGGAGAGACTGGTCTACCAATAATAGACAAGATTGGAATTGAAAAAGTAGAGAGCGATGTTGGAAGTTGGAGAGGGTAAAGGAAGGAAACACTAAGAAGTGTGATTCCTGCCTTATTTTAGTCTGTGTGTTACTTTCTAGAATTATTTAAGAAATGTTCCAAGGAGGAGAAATCCCACAAGTGTTTCTTAGGGTAAGGGAACAAGATTATATCAGGGGAAAAAAAGTATGTCAAGTTAGAGAACAGAAAGAAGACCCACCAGGAAGAGGCTCAGTTTACCTTTGCCACTTCATCAGTAGCATATACTTGTGACTTCTAGAAACAAAACTCATCAAATACTCACTCTTCCAGACAATGAAGATAATAAATATATGTTTCAATTATTTTAATTCAGCCTTGGTTGATTTTAATTTAAAAAGGTAAGAAAAGCATAGGTCAAAAATTACCATAGTGGCTAAGAAGAAACTTTGAGAAGAACTTTGTGACGCAAGTATTTTTAGTGCAGGAACCTTGCCAGTTATAAGATACTAAAGATGAACGTAGGCCTGCACCGGGTGGTGTAAAGAACTCTTGGCCAAAACGACAAAATTCATCTTTAGATTTCATGTTATACATGCTCTACCCCTTGTGAAATTATTCTTAGATACTTGATAGCTACAGAGAGAGAGCTTCTGCAACATGTCATTTCTATTTACCAAGACTGTAATCTGAACCTTGAGACTGTTTTTTTGTTATAGAAAATTGTATTTGCTGGAATGGTGACTGTAAATAATTAAGTTTGTTCCCTCAAAGTTTTAAACTATGATAACTTTACGAAATTGAATTTGCCCCCCACTTATTTTAGAATTACTCCACAGATGGTGAACTCACTAACCTTGTTTTACTTAATCTCACCAATAAACAATGAAAATTTCCTTGTTAGGAACAATATTTAGCATTTGCCTCATTATCCATAATACTTGTAAATGGGTTTTATTGAAAAACTTTTTAAAAACTGTATAAAAACTGCATTCCCTACAAGGTTTTAATTTTGTGCTCTGCTCTCCAATGCAACCATGTAGGTTGAGTGCCATCCATATTTCACCCAGCCAAAACTCTTGAAATTTTGCCAACAACATGACATTGTCATTATTGCATACAGCCCTTTGGGGACCTCTAGGAATCCAAACTGGTAAGCAATGCTGTATGTCTCTTCAGCAGTGTTTCCTTTGATATAGAGTATGAGACTAATGTGAATTATTTGATTGGCATGACTATATGGCTCTGTGATTTTAAGAAAGTAACTTAATCTTTTTGAGCCATTCTCTATATCTACAAGTTGGAGCTAATGAAACCTTCCTCACACAGGTGGTATAAGAATTGATTATACTGTATGTATAAAATTACCTAACAGTGCCTGAAACATAGGAAATGCTCACTAAATGTTAGTTTAGGTATATTTGACAAAGAGTCTTCATGACCATATCCTGAAAATTTAGAATTTTTTGATCTCTGTATTCACTTCTGCTGTGATGTGTTCCACAGACTTAAGTAGAAACTTTTCTACATAAACATGACTCGAAGAGTTGTGCCTCTGTTTCTTCCACTTTGGTTTTCCTGCCTTACCCTGCATGCCTACTTCCAACTCAGTCCTCTCTCTGAAACCCGCAAAGAAATACTATTTACCCTCTGAAAGAGGCAGCTCTATCAATTTGCCTCTCTTTTTTTTTTTTTTTAAAGATTTTATTTATTTGACAGAGAAAGACACAGCGAGGGGAGTGGGAGAGGGAGAATCAGGCTTCCCGCAGAGCAGGGAGCCTGATGCAGGGCTCCATCCCCGGACCCTGGGATCATGACCTGAGCCAAAGGCAGACACTTAAGGACTGAGCCACCCAGGTGCCCCTTCAATTTGCCTCTCTTGATCTTTTCTTTTTATTTATCCATTTATTCATTTTATTGAAATGTGACTGACATATAAAATCTTGATCTTTTCATGCTAAAAGCAACTCTTCAACACTGAGTGCTCTGCACTCTGAGAAATTGGTTACAGGGGACCTCAAGTGTCCTGGTAGGTGACCAGGTGGATGGGGAGACAGAGGAGAAGGGTGATTGACTAACCATCTGTTCTTATTACCTGAGCTAAATATGATGCAGGTTTTGATTTTTTTTTTTTTTTTAAGGGTGAATGTATCTTCCCCACCTTTGCTAAAGGATGAACTTCTAAACGTACTGGGGGAAAAGTACAAGAAGACAGCAGCTCAAATTGTTTTGCGTTTCAACATCCAGAGAGGAGTGGTTGTTATTCCTAAAAGCTTTAACCCTGAAAGGATCAAAGAAAACTTTCAAGTAAGAGAACTGCTTCTGGAAATGTAAAAAGTAGAGTTGTTTTGTTTGTTTGTTTGTTTGAAGAACTTCCAGTTCAGATTAATAAGAAACTTGTAATGCCTTCATATTTTATTTTATACCTGCTTCCCAACCCACACTCTGTATATCTGAATTTGAGACAGTTCCCAGCATTTTGGGGATTGCCTCACTGCTCATACATAACCTAGCTCCCTTATTTCTTCTGTTTCCTTACCTTACCTAGACTCTTGGCACTACCTACTCACTTCTCCACCAGAACAGCAGGAATGGAAGGTATAAAAGGTATAAAATTTGAAACTGATAATAGCAAACTTTCTGCCTCCTTAACGTCTCTGGTAAAAGTTAGGAACAAATTTGGAAATTATTGAAGAAGATCATTCGACTTCATGAGTGCTAATTGCCTTTATTTCCTCAATAAATAATCTGTGATCAGCATCATAACTTACAGGTGAGAAGAGGTCACTAGACAAAGGAGTGATTAGTTTACTCTGCTACTACTCAAGGCTAAACTGCTAGGTAAATACAGCCATAGAAAAGTACCATGCAAAATTAATTACTCATCAGTTAATAATCTCAAAAAGTAAGTTGTTTGTCTCAATAATTTTATTTAAGAAAATATGTAAATAAGTAGTTTAATGAGTTTAATAATCTCAAAAAGTAAGTAAATGAGACAGGATTTATCCCCTCAGATAGGAAAATAATCAGAATATTGAATATGTACAAAAACAGGCACTTTCATATACTCCTGTTAGAAACATTAACTGGTATAAGATTTGAAGGAGCAGGATGTCACTTTTCCAGATCCATCAAAATTCAAGCCCACATATCCATTTGACCCAACAATCTTGATACTATATTTACACATACATGCACACATATATGGATATTTACTAGAGCATGATTTATCATTTTTAAAAAAACTTGGAAACAATCTTCAGTAGAATCTTGTAAAACAAATTATAATATATTTGTACAATGAAATATTATATAGCCTTTTAAAATAATGGGGTGAAAATATAAGTACTGCCACAGGAAGATATTCATGATATTAGACAATTTATCTTCAGAGCTTTTTTGCTACCACATGACAGAATGCAACTCAAACTTACCAAAGAGAGACATGATTTATTGGGCCATATAACTGGAACATCCCATGGATAAATCAGGCATGACTGGGCAGGGGTATTCAAATGATTTATAAAAGGACTGAGTTCCCTTCCTCCCTCCACACTCCCCTCTTCCCCCTCAACCTTCTCTGTCTCTACATGGTGGCACAAACAGTCCCTGACAGCTCCAGGCTAATCTATTACTCATACTCAGTGAAGATGATCACAGGTAAAGGCTTCTGCGAGGATCTCTATCAATCCCTGATTGTCCCTTTGTGGGTCATGCACCACTCCCACATTAATCACCGTATCCAGTAAGATACTTTGATTGGCCCCCTGGGCTACAACCGTATTCCTGTGCTGGAAATGAATTCATGTGACAAACAGCGCTCCTAGATGGTGGAAGATAAGTTCATAAGAGGAAAGAGCGGATTCTGTTATTAGCAAAAAGAGGAAAGATTGATAAACAGTTATACCACTACGGACAGCATTTTAACATTTAACAAAATACCTCTTACTAAAAGGGGTTGACACTGTTTTCAGCCATCTTAAAAGAATAAGCTGTCTAGACAGCTAATGTGTTAGTTCATCAAAAATTAAGACAAGTTTTGATGCACCTGAAACAAATATTTTCATGCATTCAAAATTTTACTGTTCAGAAAATGAGAGTGGTTACTAGTGGTCTGTGCAATGGAAGGTTAAAGCCTTTGGACTTTATGTTATTTAGTGAATCACAACTTTGTAGTAAAGGTACAATCTCCTAAATCATTCTCCTAAAAATTTTATCACAACTCTTTCTGTTATAGTCATATAGTCAGTATATTTCCATAGTCCTGATAATAAGGAAATGGAGTTCAGAGGTTCACATACCACAAGAAAATATGAAAGAGATAAAAATCTATAAGGAAAATGACAGTGGAAATCACAGCTAATTTCCACTCTATAGGGTTTAGACTTGCCCTGTAGCCACAAATTTTGCTGGGTATTAAAACCAAGAATTGACAAAATAGAAAATTATTTTCTTTTAGAACTAAGGTAAAGTAAACCTTTAAAAGTATTTTAAAAGAATGGGGAATGTCCACAAAACATAAAGGGTAAAGGGGAAATTAAATATGTTTACAATAAAGGAAAAAAAAGTCATAGAAATAAAAATCATGTAACAAAAAGTTAAATCATAAATTAAAAACAAAAGCTATATAAAATTCAAGGTAAGAATGAAGAAAATTAAAAAGCAGGATATTTTTAACATTAAAACAACAAAAAATCAAATTTTACCACTCACTATCTGCCTTGTTGCCATCATCCACTGACCCCCATTCCTTGAAGGTTACTCACTTTCCCTCTTTCCAAAACTCTCCCCGTCACAATTCTTAGTGAATTCAACATACATATGGATAGTCCTTCCAATAACCTGGCCTGATAGTTCTTTAACCTCTTCTCCCACAATGATCTTGTCCTATATATTTCATCCACTATTCCCATTATTATTCCTTGGAAACTGCAGTTATTAATACCTAATAACCCTTTCATACCCCTCAAAAATTCCCCTCTCTCTCCTGCGTTCTCTCTCCACTACATAACTCCCATCAACATACAAAAATGCTGTAACCTCCAGTCTTAAAAGGTAAAATCCAATCTAGACGTTCTTCTCCAGCTATTATCCAGTTCTTTCTTTCTGTTTACAACAGACCCTTAAAAGAGAATTCTGTTCTCACTACCTCCAAGTCCCTTTCCCCCACTCTCCTTTAAACCCATTGAAACTGAGGTTGCACCCTGACACAGCTCTTGTCAAGTTCACCAATGACCTCCACCTTGCTAGAGCCAATAATCACTTCTCTGTCCTTGTTCTAGTAGATCTTCCAACAGCATTGAATACGGTTAACACTTTCTCTTTCTTGAAATCTTTACTATAAGAGAAGCAGATTGGGGCAGTGGGGGCAGAATATCAGGTACTCAGCTATGAGTAAGTGAATAACTTAGGATAATTTGTGTCATAAAAAAATGAAAATCAATCCACATAAAATAAAGAAAAACATTGCATAGAAAGAATGGAGGGAGGGAGGAAGAATGTGGAAGTTTACCTTAAAATTAAAACCGAGGTCTTGATCTCAGGGTCATGAATTCAAGCCCTATATTGGGCTCTATGCTGGGTGTGGAGCCTACTTAAAAAAAAAAAAATTAGAAAATTATGAAATAATTTTAGTTATTTTATAGTCAACAAAATTTAGGTTACGATTGTATATGTGTACTAAATCTTAGAAGAAACTTAAAAATATGCTTGACAAAATTGCATGATAACAGAATGTGACGCTCTCTACTTCAGAAAGGTTTTTGCTAAGGGATCATAAAAAGAATAATGCTGGTAAAATTTCACAGAACTTCATCTGAAGATTATAAATCCTTTGATTTTTTTTCAAATCACACTCTTGATACATCTACTGAAGTAGACTTTAAATGCATCAGATTCCATCTGAAAAACATTTTGCCTATAATTGAAGCAAACCAAGATCACTTTCATTGACTTCATGAAATCCTGCATCTTTGGCAAGATTTACAACTTCACTTTACATTATATATTCACTGGAGTCAGAAAATGAATCACCAATACTTAAAAAGTGGACCTAATGTTAAGCAAAAAGAAAGTTTGAGTAAGGATTTATTTTATAAGTGATTGGTCATTCATGACTGTTTCCATGTAATGCAAAGTTTTGATTCACAATCTCATAAACTCAATATTTGAATAATAATCAAAGAAAAGCACTCCCTGAAAAGAGCACTTGGACACAACCCATGGGGGAATGATTAGGTAAATAGTGTTACAGCTATACTATGAATGCAGTGATTAAATTAAAGTCAGTATTTTGTCAGAAAAGATCACCAAGACATATTCTATGAATGAAAGAAAGTTGCAGAATAATAAAAATACGATACAATTGTTGCATTTTGTTCTTGGTGTGTTGGATGTTTGGAAGGAATGTTTGGGAAGAAGAATAGGATTGGAGTGGTGGGTAACAAGAGGGCCTTTCATTTATTATTCTGTGCAAGTCCATAGACTTCTGTAGTGTTTTAATTCTCACAAAAAAGCATATATTTATGTATCACTTATATAATTAAAATTTATAAATATAAATTACTAAAATAAAAGTTAAGGGATTACAAGTTAAAACAATACAGTAAAAGATCATTATAGATAAACCAAGTGCTAAAAATGTAAATAAGCTAAAATAAAATATTAAAATGTTAATAAAGGACAATTATAAAACCAGAGTATAAAATGTACAAGCTAAGAAAAAATAATGAAAATGTAATAGATTTAAAAGGTAGAAAACATATTAAAAATGATGAGAGAAATGATTAAAAGAATAAAACAAAGCAAATTAAAAGTTAAAAAAATGCATAAGCAAATTTAGAGACTAGGGAATATTTTTAAAAACAAGTGCACAAAGGCCATAGTCCAAAATCAGAGGTTTAGCTTCTCATCCAGAAACAATAAAAAATTCTTCACTCTTGGAATTTTAGGTGTCCTGAACATATGTTGTTGCAGTGCATTTGGAATGTCCTGCAAGAAAGCCCTAGCAGGAGTGTCTCAAAGACAAAGAGCAGAACAGAAGAACCCCAATTCTGCATGGGGATGTGGCCCCCCAGCACCAGCCCAACTTCTCTCACATTTGCAGATATTCATAATTTTATTTTTTGATTTATTTTTATTTTTAATTAATTTATTTATTTAAATTCAATTAACCAACATATAGTACATCATTAATATTCATAAATTTTTGACATAAAAATCTTTTATGTGTATATCACTAATAATGGAGCTTCAACATAAATGAAGAACTAAAAGGAAATATCTGACAGAACTGAAAGAAACTAACAATTATTTTTTGTATCAATTTTTTATTGACATTCTAGTTAGTTAACATATGGTGTAATATTGGTTTCAGGAGTAGAATTTAGGGATTCATCACTCATAACACCCAGGGTTCATTACAAGTGCCCTCCTTAATGCCCATCACCCATTTAGCCCATCCCCCACCCACCTCCCCTCCAACAACCCTCAGTTTGTTCTCTATGGTAAAGAGTCTCTTATGGTTTACTTCCCTCTCTCTTTTTCTTTTCCATCCCCTATACTCATCTATTTTGTTTCTTAAATTCCACATATGAGTAAGTCATTTGGTATTTGTCTTTCTCTGACTTATTTCGCTTAGCATAATACTCTCTAGCTCCATACACGTTATAGCAAAAGGAGAGATTCATTGTTTCTTATGGCTGAGTAATATTCCATTGTATGTATATATACCACATTTTTTTTTTCCCATTCATCAGTTGATGGACATTTGGGCTCCTTCCGTATCTTGGCTATTGTTGATAATGCTGCTCTAAACATCAGGATGCATGTATCCCTTCAAATCAGTATTTTTGTATCCTTTAGGTAAGTATCTAGCAGTGTAATTGCTGGATCATAGGGTAATTGTATTTTTAAATTTTTGAGGAACCTCCACACTGTTTTCCAGTGGCTGCACTAGCATTCCCACCAACAGTGTAGGAGGGTTCCCCTTTTTCCACGTCCTCGCCAACACCTGTTGTTTCCTGACTTGTTAATTTTAGCTATTCTGACTGGTGTGACGTGGTATCACATTGTGGTTTTGATTTGTATTTCCCTGCTGATGAGTGATGTTGAGCATCTTTTCATGTGACAGTTGGCCATCTGTATGTCTTCTTTGGAAAAATGTCTGTTCTTGTCTTCTGCCCATTTTTTAACTGGGGATTATTTGTTTAGGTGTTGAGGCCTTTATATATTTTGGATACTAACCCTTTATCAGATATGTCATTTGCACGTATCTTCTCCCATTTTATAGGCTGCCTTTTAGTTACATTGATTGTTTCCTTCAATGTGCAGAAGTTTTTATCTTGATAAAGTTCCAATAGTTCATTTTTGCTTTTGTTTCCCTTGCCTCTGACAACATATCTAGAAAGAAGTTGCTATGGCCAATGTCAGAAAGGTTACTGCCTGTGTTCTAAGATTTTGATGGTTTCCTGTCTCACACTTAGGTCTTTCATCCATTTTGAATTTATTTTGTGTATGGTGTAAAAAAGTGGTCCAACAAAACACCATTTGTTGAAGAGATGATCTTTTTTCATTGGATATTCTTTCCTGCTTTGTTGAAGATTAGTTGACCGTATAGTTGTGGGCTCATTTCTGCGTTTCATTGATCTATGTGTCTGTTTTTGTGCCAGTACCATACTGTTTTGATCACTATAGTTTTGTAATATATCTTGAATTCCTGAATTGTGATGCCCTCAGCTTTGCTTTTCTTTTTCAGGTTTGCTTTGGCTATTCAGGATCTTTTTTTTTTTTTTTTAATTTGGGGTCTTTTGTGTTTCCATACAAATTTAAGTATTATTTGTTCTAGTTCTGTGGAAAATTATATATTAATAGGGATTGCATGGAATGTATAGATTGCTTTGGGTGGATTAAACATTTTAATAATACTTGTTCTTCCAATCCATGAGCACAGAATGTTTTTCCATTTCTTTGTGTCATCCTCAATTTCTTTCTTACGTGTTCTCCAGTTTTCAGACTACAGATCTTTTCCCTCTCTGGTTAGGTTTATTCCTAGGTGTCTTATGGTTTTGGGTGCAATTGTAAATGGGATTGATTCCTTGATTTCTCTTTCTGCTGCTTCATTATTGGTGTATAAAAATGCAACAGATTTCTGGGGCGCCTGAATGGCTCAGTTGGTTAAGCGCCTGACTCTTAGTTTTGGCTTAGGTCGTGATCTCAGGGTCATGAGATCAAGCTGGCCTTAGGCTCCTCACTCAGCACAGTCTACTTGTCCTTCTCCCTCTGTTCCTCACCCCCACTCACGCTCTCTCTCTCAAATAAATAAAATCTTAAAAATAAAATAAAATCAAAAGAAAAAAGAAATATAACAGATTTCTGTACATTGATTTTGTATCCTGTGACTTTGCTGAATTCATGTATCAGTTCTAGCAATTTTTTGGTGGAGTCTTTTGGGTTTTCTACATAGAGTATCATGTTGTCTGCAAACGGTGAAAATTTGATCTCTTCCTTGCCAGTCTGGGTGCCTTTTATTTCCTTTTGTTATCTGATTGCTGAAGCTAGGACTTCCACTACTATGTTAAATAACAATGGTGAGAGTGGACATCCCTGTCTTTTTCCTGACTGTAGAGGAAAAGCTCTCAGTTTTTCCTCATTGAGGATGATACATTAGCTGTGGGTTTTTTGTATATGGCCTTTATGATATTGAGGTATGTTCCCTCTATCCCTATTTTGTTGAGGGTTTTTATCAAGAAAGGATGCTGTACTTTGTCAAATGCTTTTTCTGCATCTATTGAAAGGATCATATGGTTCTTATCCTTTCTTTTATTAATGTGGTACATCACATCGATTGATTTGTGAATATTGAACTACCCTTGCAGCCCAGGAATAAATCCCACTTGGTCATGGTGAATAATTCTTTTAAACATGTTCATAAAAAAAAAGAATGCTCATAAATTTTTAAAGGGTTCCTGCTGCTGGTCCCATTCCCTGATCCCAGGCTTGACCCATTTTCTACCTTCAATAATGTCTTTTATTTCTGTTATTTCAGATCTTTGACTTTTCTCTCACTGAAGAAGAAATGAAGGACATTGAGGCCTTGAATAAAAATGTCCGCTTTGTGGAGATGCTCATGTGAGTATGGGGGGACCATTCACCAAGTACTGCCCAGGGGTATTGGATTATCCTAGGGCCATAGAAATCACAAGGGTAAAGGCCAGTAGGCAGCATGTTCTGAGTATTAAACAGGTCTGGGTAAATTACATTTACTCCAGGAACTTCCTATAAGCTACAGTTTTATTAAAAATATTTCTGGCATTTATGACATCTCATGACTTAGGTTAGAGAATGGCAGGCTAAATACCTGATGAGAATTAAGTCATAGTGTATATATGTTAATACAACAGCAACACAAATATTCTAGCCTATTTATTTTTTCCTAAAAGTCAAAGTGATGCACAATTTAGAGCAAAGTTATTAACAAAAAAGAAAGAGACATGGGAACATAGTAGAAAGAATACCACATTAGAAGCTAAGAACCTAGGGCTATAGGCAAATGCTTACCTGTAAGATTGTGGAGCTTCTAACTTCACCTATTAGCTGACTTCCCACAAGCAAAATTCCTTACACTCCTTCAAAATGTTGCTAAATTTGGCTAATCAATTGAAGTAGCCCTTTATTCTCTAAATAGTATAGGGCCTTTAAAATAACAAAAGACTACAGTTCATACATATATGGTTCTCATATATATATATATATGTATATATACACATTTTTTCTTTTTATTCATTACTATTTCCAGTTCTTGAAATCACCTGGATAGTAATCTGTTTGTAATCTCCTCTCTAAGAGAGCATTTGGAAAATGCTCATTAGGGTAGTTAATATAGTTTGAACATTTATTTTATTGTTCCCACTATTTCTCATTAGTCAAAAAGCACACTGACTATGCTAATATTGAATTTCTGAATCAATTTCTGAATTAATACAACAGCCTCCTAATGTGAATTTTCCAGGGCAAAACATTATTTGACATCAAAAGGTATCACCTAGCCTTGGAAATAAAAAGGTAAACACAAACACAGACCTAACCAACACTTACTGGTTAATTAATAGCTCTTGAAGATGAGCTATTACTATTGAATAAATATCATTAAATTAAGAAGAGATAGTAAGAGACAGTCAAACCACTAATGTACTGATTTTTTTTACAGCTAGTTGGTGACAATATTTAGTTTGAAATTTGACATATTTAATACCTAATTACCACAACACTGGGAAAATAACTCATAGGAAATAACTAGAAAAATCAGCAAGGAGAAACAAACAGTAGGCTTCATTTATCAAAAAAAAAAAAAAAACTGTACCATTTAGGAATGGTAGGCCATGATTCTTCTCTGTTTTTCATCCAGTTGATCTTTGACATTGAAAAGCCTTTATTTATTTTGTATTTTAATTTAAAGCTCATAATACTTGCAGAGAACTGAATCTTAGACATGGTCCATGGCAGGTACAACCCACGCCAATCCTTTCTTATTGACTGTTCCATCACTGTTGTTTAAGGGATAGGTTCATTATCATCATCATTATTATGGAAACTTACTTCACTGATCACCTTTCTAGATCTCAGACTTTCAGTTCGCAGGAGGTCCAGTGAGAAGGGCAGGTAAAAACTCCGAGAAGAGAGTGATAATGATGGGTAATAGAAATTTGAAGAGAAATGCTTATGTGGATCATTGACATGGAAGGCAGCCTGTGTCAAAACAGCAGAGGGGAGGAAGGAATTGAGAAAGGGCATGAAAAACCACAAACAGGCATTGCTCTCACCTCATGTGCTTTGGTTCTGAGCAAAATCTTGATAGAGAGGTCTTCCAACACACACACACACACACACACACACACACACACACACACACACACACACACACGCTTACCGGAGGGTGTTGTCTAGGGCTTCAATAAGAGACACTGGCTTGAGGGAAAACAGAGGAGATAGGGTGAGAAACAGGGAATGAATAAGGGAGAGAGGGAGGGATCAGTGAAATTGTTGAAGGAGGCTAGTAACACATACAGCTGTGCAACATTTGCAGTGAAATTTTTCCCTTTGGGGAATTGTTTTGACAGGTGGTGTGATCATCCCGAATACCCATTTCATGATGAATACTGACTTCATAATGCTCCTGAACTGATTTTTCCCTCCCATGCATGCCAGAACCTTGGGCTGGGTGGTTCCCCCAGAGGAAGAAATTTAAAAAGTTTTACTATCTTTAGATAAAGTGGTGATGTTAACATGCTTAAGTTTGACTTTGCCTTAAGTATATGAAGAAAAAAATATGTTTAAATATGAAGAAAAAAATATGTTTAAATCTGTTGAAATAATTGTTTGGAAACTATAAGCTAATATTTTATTGGATCAAGGTCTTTTGGGTTCCAGACAGAAAAACATTAGGCTTTAGAAAAGACTACAGAGGCAATATATGAAGATAAATAACTCATAAATGTGAGCACTGCCATTGGTAGTCTGAGTTCCTTACTTTAGCAGTTAACAGGGCAACAAAGAGGGTGGTGAGCTAGTGCATGCCAGTGTTGGCAGTGACTTTGATGATTTGGACCATCGATTATAACACAGACACAGTCAAGATAAGATCCACACATGCATTATTAAGAAGGAAGTGATTTGCTGCACCCTGTGTAAAGAGAAAGGGCTAAGCATAGAAAAGTCTTAAAATAGAGCTAATTAAACACCACAGTGGTCAGCATAGACATAATGATTTGGTTGTTGTTTTTTCCATCCAATGTGGGTTCATTTAGCTTTTACCTAGTTTGAGGGATGGCTAATTGCTGGTTCTCTCTTGCATGCTTTCAAGGGCCTGAGAATGAACATAACTGGTGATCCATTCTTATACTGCGTATCACTCTTGGCCTACTCCTCATACATCCACCATTATGTGAAGTAGCTTGAGACAGTCAACAGACACAAAACCCTGAATCATAAAATAATCCAAAGATGACTATTTTTTAAGTAGGCTCCATGCTGGGAAACCAGAACTCATGACCCTGAGATCAAGAACTGAGCTGAAGGGCGCCTGGGTGGCTCAGTTGGTTAAGCAACTGCTTTCAGCTCAGGTCATGATCCTGGAGTCCCGGGATCGAGTACCACATCGGGCTCCCTGCTCAGCAGGGAGTCTGCTTCTCCCTCTGACCCTCTTCCCTCTCGTGCTGTCTCTCATTCTCTGTTTCTCAAATAAATAAATAAAATCTTAAAAAAAAAAAGAACTGAGCTGAAATCAAGTCAGATGTTTAACTGACTGAGCCACCCAGGTGCCCCCAAAGATGACTATTTTAAAAGAAGGCATTTAAAAAGGAGGCTTCAGGGGTCCCTAGCTGGCTCATTCAGTGGAGCATGTGACTCTTAATCTCAGGGTTGTGAGTTCAAGCCTCATGCTGGGTGTAGAGATTACTTAAAATCTTTAAAAAAAAAAAATTAAAATTAAAAAGAGGCTTCATAAAATTATTATACTTAGGACTTTGAAAGTGTTATTGGGATAACTGTGAATTTCAAGAAAGTAGCAAGTTTGAAAGAACACTGGTGATATTACTATATGTAAATTTTTAATTTTTAAGTAAGAACATTATTAGAATTATTCAGTAGAGATATACCAATTGTCAATTCAACTGGAGCAATGTATTTTTTATTCATATTAAGTCATTTTCATTGGGCAAGAGAGTTCTTCAAAAATTATGTCTTTCCAAGACCAATTGCTTACAGATAATCTTTAGTGACCTGAAAACATACATTTCTGAGAAATCAGCACTTTAAGAAAATTTGATCTCACTGTATCCACTGATGCTAATGTAATGCTCTTCTATGGAAAATATTTTGTTTACAAGAAATAATAAAATGTGATGATTTATTGAACCACTTGAATCTCCATTTTGTTGCTAAAGGTAGAGGGAGGGGAAGAACAATCTGAATTCAATTCAATTAAAACACTTTTGATTAAGTTCTTACTGTATATTTAGCACTGGTAAAAGGGAAGAAAAAGGGGGTATCATAGTACAAGAACAGAAACTTAAGCCCTGTTCCCTGTTATCAAACTTCTTCAACGTATTTCAGGGGGCTGGTGTGGAGGAGGGACCATACATTTCAAACCATTTTTAAAAGACAGTCATTGGGAAAGAGTCCTACCATTTTTAAGGGGAGGAATATTTCTAAAGATTAGAGGAGGGGAACCCTATCTTAGTTATACAGAGATGAGGGGGAAAGAGTTGAAGACAGAAAACAGGAAGTCCAGGAAAGAGTGACAGTCTGATATGAGCTTCTGCATTTCACCTCTCCCTCTGCTCACACCCCTCACAAGCTTCCCATCTATTTTGGGATGAATTATGTCCTCCCACCCCCAAATTCAAACCTTAAAGTCCTAGCGCCTAGCACCTCAGAATGTGACCTTATTTGGAAATAGGGTCATTGCAGGTCATTGCATATATAATTCATTAAGATGAGGTCATAATGGAGTAGGGTGACTCCAAATCCAGTAAGACTGGTGCCTTATAAAAAGGGGAAATTTGGACACTAACAACATATAGGGAGAACACCATGTACAGATCAAGACAGAGATCAGAGTGATGCTTTAAATTATTTGTTCCTTATATAAAACAATAACATAAAGGAACTCATTGATAATAATACAATAACAGTAGGAGACTTTAACACACCATTTACACCAATGGACAGATCATCTAAGCAGAAAATCAACAAGGAAACAATGGCTTTGAATGACACACTGGACCAAATAGGCTTAACAGATATATTTAGTACACTCTCTCCTAAAGCAGCAAAGTACACATTCTTTTCACATGCACATGGGACATTCTCCAGAATAGATCATGTACTAGGTCACAAATCAGGTCTTAACAAGTACAAAAAGATTAAGATCATACCATGCAACTTTTCTGACCACAACACTATGAAATTTGAAGTCAACCACAAGAAAAAATTTGGAAAGACCACAAATACTTGGAGGTTAAAGAACATCCTACTGCGGGGGGTGGAGCAAGATGGCGGAGGAGTAGGAGAACTGGATTTCGTCTGGTCTCAGGAATTCAGCTGAATAGGGATCAAACGATTCTGAACACCTACGAACTCAAGAGGAGATCGAAGATAAGAAGAGTAACAACACTCTGAACAGAAAAGCGACCACTTACTGGAAGGTAGGACGTGCGGAGAAGCGAATCCGAGGCGATATTCGGAAAGATAGACGGCGGGGGAGGGCGCCTCCGTCGGCCGCTTCTGGCAAGTGATAGAGCCACGGAGCACAAAATTGGACCTTTTAGAAGTCGGCTCCACGGAGGGACGTCGCTCCAGTGGCTAAGCGGGGCAGGGGGGGGGAATCCTCATGGGACAGTGTGGTCTCAGGACCCTCGGGGGGTCACAGAAAGACCGGGGGTGCCTGAGTGCGGCAGAGCTCCCAGGGATCGGAGCGGGGAAGCCGGCTGCAGAGACGGAGCCGAGGCGCGGGCTCTCAGCTCGGGGTGGCCATAAACTGTGATCCGCGGCCCAGTCGGGGCACGGCTCCTCCAGCAGGGACCCAACAAGCGGCAGAGCCGGGGAGACTCCCCTTCCTCCCCCGGGAGGAGCGGTGCGGGAGCGCACCACAGGGATCTGCTGGGTTTGGAGACTCCACATGGGGTCGGGTGCCAGAGATAGAAACACTCGGTCACAGGCCGGGTGAGCACGGAGTGCGGCCGGAGACCGGGGACACGGGAGTGACTGCTTTTCTCTGGGGGCGCACTGAGGAGTGGGGCCCCGAGTTCTCAGCTCCTCCGGGCGGAGATTGGGAGGCCACCATTTTCACCCTGGTCCTCCAAAGCTGTACCGAGAGCTTGCAGGGAACAAAAGCTCCTGAGAGCAAACCCGAGCAGCTTCCTTAGCCCGGACCGACAAGGGCGGGGCAATTCCGCCTCCGGCAAAGACATCTGGGAACCACGGCAACAGGACCCTGCCCCAGAAGATCAGCACGAACAGCCAGCAAGCCAAGACCAAGTTTACCGATCAAGGAGAACGGGAGAACTCCAGCGCTAGGGGAATACTGCACATAGAATTCATGGCTTTTTTTACCATGATTCATTTGTTTTTCAAAGTTAATTTTTTAACTGTTTTTTTTTTAATTTTTCTTTTTCCCTTTTTCAACCAACATCTTATCAATCCCTTTTTTTAAAAAAACATTTTTTATTTTTCATTTTTAGAGTCATATTTTATCCCTTCATAGTAGTTACCCTTATTTTTGGCATATATATATAAATTGTTCTCTCTTTAAAATTTTGAGATACAGTTTCTTCTAACAGATCAAAATATACCCTAAATCACTAGTGTATGGCTTTGTTCTAGTCTCCTGCCTGATCACATTCTCTCCCTTTTTTTTTTCTTTTGTTTTTTCTTTTTCTTTTTCTTTTTTTAAATCTTCTTCTTTCTTTTTTCAAACAACTTCTTATCTTATCAATCCCTTTTATAAAATCTTTTATAATTTTCATCTTTACAGTCATCTTCCATCCCTTCATTGTATCAACCCTTATTTTGTACATATATAAGTCTTTCTTCCTTTAAAATTTTAGGAGGCACTTTTTTCTAACAGACCAAAATACGCCCAAAATCTAGTGTGTGGCACTGATCTATGCACTAAGCTGATCATATTTGATCATATTCTGCTTTTTTTGTATTGTTCTGTTTTTGTTTTTATCTTTTTCTTTTTGTTTTTTTTTTCTTTCTTTTCTGTTTCTTTTTTCTTTCTTTCCCTTTCTTTTCCCCTGGTTTCAGGTCTTTTCTGATTTGTTTAGAGTATATTTGCTGGGGACGTTGTTAACCTGGTAGCATTTTGTTCTCTCATTCATCTATTCTCCTCTGGACAAAATGACAAGATGAAAAAAATCACCTCAGCAAAAAGAACAAGAGATAGTACCGTCAGCCAGGGACCTACTCAATACAGACATTAGTACGATGTCAGACCTAGAGTTCAGAATCATGACTTTAAAGATACTAGCTGGGCTTGAAAAAAGCGTGGAAGTTATTAGAGAAACCCTTTCTGGAGAAATAAAAGAACTAAAATCTAACCAAGTCGAAATCAAAAAGGCTATTAATGAGGTGCAATCAAAAATGGGGGCACTAACTCCTAGGATAAATGAGGCAGAAGAGAGAATCAGTGATACAGAAGACCAAATGATGGAAAATAAAGAGGCTGAGAAAAAGAGAGAGAAACAATTACAGGATCACGAGGGCAGAATTCGAGAGATAAGTGATACAATAAGACGAAACAACATTAGAATAATTGGGATCCCAGAAGAAGAAGAGAGAGAGAGGGGGGCAGAAGGTATATTGGAGCAAATAATAGCAGAGAACTTCCCTAATGTGAGGAAGGAAACAGGCATCAAAATCCAGGAGGCACGGAGAACCCCTCTCAAAATCAATAAAAATAGGTCAACACCCCGACATCTAATAGTAAAACTTACGAGTCTCAGAGACAAAGAGAAAATCCTGAAAGCAGCTCGGGAGAAGAGATATGTAACCTATAATGGTAGAAATATTAGATTGGCAACAGACCTATCCACAGAGACCTGGCAGGCCAGAAAGGACTGGCAAAATATCTTCAGAGCACTAAATGAGAAAAATATGCAGCCAAGAATACTATATCCAGCTAAGCTCTCTTTGAAAATTGAAGGAGAGACCAAAACTGCTAGAACTCATACAGGAATTCAGTAAAGTAGCAGGATATAATATCAATGCAGAGAAATCAGTGGCATTCCTATACACCAACTACAAGACAGAAGAGAGACAAATCAAGGAGTCAATTCCATTTATAATTGCACCCAAAACCATAAGATACCTAGGAATAAATTTAACCAAAGAGGCAAGGGATCTGTACTCAGAAAACTATAAAATACTCATGAAAGAAATTGAAGAAGACACAAAGAAATGGAAAAACGTTCCATGCTCATGGATTGGAAGAACCAACATTGTGAAGATGTCAATGCTACCTAGAGCAATCTACACATTCAATGCAATCCCCATCAAAATACCATCCACTTTTTTCAAAGAAATGGAACAAATAATCCTAAAATTTGTATGGAACCAGAAGAGACCCCAAATAGCCAGAGGAATCTTGAAAAAGAAAAGCAAAGCTGGGAGCATCACAATTCCGGCCTTCCAGCTCTATTACAAAACTGTCATCATCAAGACAGTATGGTACTGGCACAAAAACAGACACATAGATCAATGGAACAGAATCGAGAGCCCAGAAATGGACCCTCAACTCTATGGTCAACTCATCTTTGACAAAGCAGGAAAGAATGTCCAATGGAAAAAAGACAGTCTCTTCAAAAAATGGTGTTGGGAAAATTGGACAGCCACATGCAGAAGAATGAAACTGGACCATTTCCTTACACCACACACAAAAATAGACTCCAAATGGTTGAAAGACCTAAACGTGAGACAGGAGTCCATCAAAATCCTAAAGGAGAACACAGGCAGCAACCTCTTCCACCTCAGCCGCAGCAACTTCTTCCTAGAAACATATCACCAAAGGCAAGGGAAGCAAGGGCAAAAATGAAGTATTGGGATTTCATCAAGATAAAAAGCTTTTGCACAGCAAAAGAAACAGTCCACAAAACCAAAAGACAACCGACAGAATGGGAGAAGATATTTGCAAATGACATATCAGATAAAGGGCTAGTATCCAAAATCTATAAAGAACTTATCAAACTCAACACCCAAAGAACAAATAATCCAATCAAGAAATGGGCAGAAGACATGAACAGACATTTTTCCAAAGAAGACATCCAAATGGCCAACAGGCACATGAAAAAGTGCTCCACATCGCTCGGCATCAGGGAAATCCAAATCAAAACCAAGGAAGTTGTATCGATGAGATACCACTTCACACCAGTCAGAATGGCTAAAATTAACAAGTCAGGAAACAACAGATGTTGGCAGGGATGCGGAGAAAGGGGAACCCTCCTATACTGTTGGTGGGAATGCAAGCTGGTGCATCCACTCTGGAAAACAGTATGGAGGTTCCTCAAACAGTTGAAAATAGAGCTACCATACGATCCAGCAATTGCACTACTGAGTATTTACCCCAAAGATACAAATGTACGGATCCGAAGGGGTATGTGCACCCCGATGTTTATAGCAGCAATGTCCACAATAGCCAAACTTGGAAAGAGCCAAGATGTCCATCGACAGATGAATGGATAGAGATATGGTATATATACACAATGGAATATTATGCAGCCATCAAAAGGAATGAGATCTTGCCATTTGCAACAACGTGGATGGAACTGGAGGGTGTTATCCTGAGTGAAATAAGTCAATCAGAGAAAGAAATGTGTTATATGACCTCACTGATATGAGGAATTCTTAATCTCAGGAAACAAAATGAGTGTTGCTGGAGTGGTGGGGGGTGGGAGGGATGGGGTGGCTGGGTGATAGACATTGGGTAGGGTATGTGTTATGGTGAGTGCTGTGAATTGTGTAAGACTGTTGAATCACAGATCTGTACTTCTGAAACAAAGAATGCAACATATGTTTAAAAAAAAAGAGAAAGAAGAAGATAGCAGGAGGGGAAGAATGAAGGGGAGTAAGTTGGAGGGGGAGACGAACCATGAGAGACGATGGACTCTGAAAAACAAACTGAGGGTTCTAGAGGGGAGGAGGGTGGGGGATGGGTTAGCCTGGTGATGGGTATTAAAGAGGGCACATTCTGCGTGGAGCACTGGGTGTTATGCACAAAGAATGAATCATGGAACACTACATGAAGAATTAATGATGTAATATATGGTGATTAACATAACAATAAAAATTTTTTAAAAAAAGAACATCCTCCTAATGAATGAGTCAACTAGGAAATCAAAGAAAATACATGGAAACAAATGAAAACAGGTACATGATGGTCCAAAACCTTTGGAAAGCAGCAAAAGCAGTCTTAAGAGGGAAGTATATGGCAATACAGGCCTACCTCAAGAAGCAAGAAAAATCTCATATAAACAACCTAACTTTACACCTAAAGGAGCTAGAAAAAGAAAAGCAAACTAAGACTAAAGCCAGAAGGGAAATAATAAAGATTCGAGCAGGAAAAAAAATGATACAGAAACAAACAGACAAAAAACCAGTAGAACAGATCAATGAAACCAAGAGCTGGTTCTCTGAAAAAACTAGTAAAATTTATATACTCCTAGCCAGACTAATCAATAAGAAAAGAGAAAGTACCCAAATAAATAAAACCACAAATGAGAGAGGAGAAATAACAACCAACACCACAGAAGTGCAAATAATTATAAGATAACATTATGAAAACTGGGGCATGTGGGTGGCTCAATAGGAGCCCCAGGACAAGCTCCCTGCTCAGCCAGGAGGCTGCTTCTACCTCTACCTCTCCCTCTGCCTGTGTCTCCACCTGCTTGTGCATGCTCTCTCTCTCTAATAAATAAAATCTTTAAAAAAAAGAAAATGTTATGAAAATTATCTGCCAACAAATTAAACAACCTGGAAGAAATGGATAAATTCCTAGAAACATATAAACTACCAAAACTGAAACAGGAAGAAATAGAAAACTTGAATGGATTGATAACCAGTAAAGAAATTGAATCAGTAATCAAAAATCTTGCAACAAACCAAAGTCCAGTACCAGATGGCTTCACAGGGGAATTCTATCAAACTCTTCTTTACAGAAGAGTTAATACCTATCATTCTCAAACCATTCCATAATATAGAAATGGAAGGAAAACTTCCAAATTCATTCTATGAGGCCAACATTATCCTGATTCCAAAACCAAAGACTCCACTAAAAAAGAGAACTACAGGCCAATATCCCCGATGAACATGGATGCAAAAATTCTCAATAAAATACTAGCAAATTGAATCCAACAGTACATTAAAAGAATCATTCACCACAGTTGAGTGGGATTTATTCCTGGGCTGCAAGTGTAGTTGAATATTCGTGAATCAATCAACATGATACACCACATTAATAAAAGGAAGGATAAGAACCATACGATCCTCTTAATAGATGCAGAAAAAGCATGTGATAAAGTACAGCATCCCTTCTGGATAAAAACCCTCAACAAAGTAGGGCTAGAGGGAACACACCTCAATATCATAAAGGCCATATTTATTGCAGCATTATCAACAATAGCCAAGCCCCCTGCCAAAAGAGCAATAACCAAATTATGGAGAGCCCAAACATCCATCAACTGATGAATGGTAAAAGAAGATGTGGTGTGTATGTGTGTATATATATATATACACAATGGAATATTTCTCAGCCATAAAAAGGAATGAAATCTTGCCATTTGCAACAACATAAATTGAACTAGAAAGTATTCTAAGAGAAATAAGCCAGTCAGAGAAAACAAGTACTATATGATTTCACTCATATGTGGAATTTAAGAAACAAAACAAATGAGCAAAGGGAAAAAGAGAGAGAGACAAACCAAGAAACAGACTCTTAATTATAGAGAACAACCTGATGGTTACCAGAGGGGAGGTGGTGGGGGGGGTGGGTGAAATACGTGGTGGGGATGAAGGAGGGCCCTTGTTGTGATGAGCACTAGGTGTTGTATGGAAGTGTTGAACCACTTATATTGTACACCTGAAACTAAGATAACACTATGTTAACTAACTAGGATTTAAATAAAACTTTAAAAAATAAATAAAAAATAGAAATAAAAAATTTATTTGTTCCTCAGTGTTGGTAGAATTTACCTGAGAATTTCAGCTCTGTCAATAAGGAGACTGAACATTTTCTATTTCTTCTAGGTGAGGTGATATCTCATTGTACTTTTTATTTGCATTTCCCTGATGGTAAGTGATGCTGAGTATCTTTTCATGTGTCCCTTGGCAATCTGTATGTCTTTTTTAGGATCAACTGCAAATTCATCTTCTCAAAATTTATCAGTGTCATATAATTTAGCAAGTGTAAATATATTTGTTCATTTAGTCAACAAAGGTTATTGTGTGCCCCTCTTTGGGCTCTATCCTAGGCAGTTGGGATACGTCAGTAAACAAAAGTCCCTGAACTCTCTGCCTTTACACTCTTGGACTCTTCCAATGCTTTAATTTTCCAAAACCTGTGCTTACTTCCCCCTTTCCATTCTTATTTTGTATGTCTATCTTTTTTTATTTTTCCTATTACCTAATTAGTAGTCTATCAAGTTATTTCTGCTTTCTTCTGGATTTCACTTAGAGCAAATCTCCCAAAGGAAAAGAAAATTCATTAATTAGTTCTGCTGTTCTTCGGTTTCCTAATTCATTAATCTCTTTTTTTTTTTTTTACTGATCTCTGGTCTATTTTTCTTACCTTGTCCATAGACCTCTAACTTCTTAAGTTGAATACCTATTTCACTGATTTTTTTAAGTTTATCTTGTTTAGTAATATAAACATTAAATATAATGAATTTTACTCTGAGCAACTGCCTTAGTTAAAATTTGATAAATCAATTTTGCTATTTTTCTAGATGTTCTGAATTTTGGTTTTGCTTTCTTCCTTGATTTATCCTGGTTTATAAGAGTTCCTGTCTTATTTTAATTTCTAGTGTTAGAGCTTTTTTCCCTAGCTTTTATATTCCACTTTTAATCGTGCTGAGCTCAGATATCATCAATCAATGTTTTAAATATTTTATGGGATTGTGACAAGATACATTCTATTTTAACGTACTCGGTTGGATATAATGGACATACAATTCTGTCTTACACATTTTTATCATCTAGTATTAGAAAATGAATTTTGAATAGTGGTTCTTTCTTTTAACACAGAGGTTCATAACTGGAGGCAGTTTCATCCCATCCTCCCCCTAGGGAACATCTGGAGATATTTATAGTTCTCACAACTAGTAGGAGGTGAATGGAGGTGATAACTATTTAGTAGGTGGAGGCTAAGGATGCTGCTAAACATCCTACAATGGGTAGGACAACCCCCACAACAAAGAACTACCTGAGCTAAAATGTCAGTAGTGCCAAGGTTGAGGAACCCTGCTAATACAAGGGTCTTTCTTGCTAGATGTTACAATGTGCTTATTCCTAATGCCATAATTTCAGGTCATTGTACACGAATTAAAACTAATCCATTTAGGCTCATTTTTTATAGCACTTAAAGTAAACCACCCATCTTTACAGTTCATCCATATTTTTTCTTTTGCATTTTATCTTCCCTCAGATTGTTAAGCTGGTAACAGGTTTCATGCTTTTAGTATTTTAGTTTAGGGCACATGGGGGAAATGAATCCCAGTGAAAATGAGTTAATGCAGGACACAGAAATTTTTAATTATTTCCACAGCATGAGTCATGAGAAATTTGTTCTGATAAATAACAGACTGCTATTAAGAAATAGAAGCAAACTGAAAGATTAGATTAAACCAGTAATCTAATTTCCTTCCTGCCCCAAATTTCTTGAAATAACTAAGCAGAGAGCCAGTTAGATAGACCAAATCCACAGCATCCCTAGAATAAAGACACAGTAATATCAGTAAAGGAAAAATCCTTAAGGAGAGAAAACAAAAGTAATTGGATTGACAAAGAAATAGGAACAGAAAACTGTAGCCCAAAGTATTTGCACAAAGCAACTGCTGCAAAAAGTAACAGCAATTTCAGATATGCTTCAAACTTAGAGTCAATAAAACAAAACAAAACAAAACAGAAATCTGGAGGTTCCAATGACCTCACATTCCATTAGAGCCATTCCCTCCAAACACATGGTTCCGAGGGGCAGACAATAGCTATATTTGTTCTTCACGCTGAAACCCCCTTCTTCCTAATCAAAGTGAATACTATTCCAGGAAAGGGCAGATAGTAACACAATATTGAGACCGGAGAGAGAAACCTGATCACAGCCTGGGGTAACTTCAAAGAACCACACAATAGATAGGATTCAAAAGAAAGAAAGAAAGAAAAGCACAAAGCCAATTCTGGCATTTACTTCCAGGATAAAGCCACGGAGTGGGGCAGGAGAGGAGAAGTTGACAATAGAAGGAGGAAATTGGAGGACATATCAAGATTAAAGGGGTTCCATGGCTCTATAAGGACCAGTGTATTATGACTCAAGGACACCAGAATTTGTTACTCCAAAGGATGCCACTTTGACTAAGAATTATTTTGAGCTGAAGGCAACTGAGAAGAAACAGATAGAAGGAAAACTCTCTGCCTTCTCGCTTCCTAAAGAGAGACATCAATTTAGGAATGTGTCCTCCCTCTCTACCAAAAAAAAACCAGAGTTAATCACTAGAGACAACTTTAGACCCTTATCAGCCTGGAGATGGCACCAGAGGAATCCACATAACACCTTACTAACTAGCCTTTACCTTCCATTAGTTTCCCATATATTTGCCATTCCACAATTTGCTGCCCCCCAGAGACTCAAGATTCTTTCCCTTTGTCATGTCACTTCTCTAAAAATTTATTGTTCCTTTGCAAAGAAGCAATATAAGCCCCAATTCTAACCAAGCCTTTGCATTGCTTATCTCTGGGTACTCCCGTGTGTTACTTGCACAATACACATGAATAAACTTCTGTTCATTTTTTCCTTGTTATTCTGTCCTTTGTCCAGTTTGCATGCTCTGGCCAGAGAATCTAAGGTGGGTAGAGGAAGAGATTTTTCTTCTCATATATGACTATGTATGAACTAATATTATCCTCTAACAACTCCCTGGGAGAGACAAAGAAGCCAAATATGTGAATGTCATCATCGAAACCATAAACCACATCTCTTGCTAACTCTGGACCATCTGGGCAAGGAGCCTCTGAGAGGAAATTTAAACACCAAGACCAACTATAGAAGGCTAAGAAACAAGAACAGCACATAGATTCTACCAGCCACCTGCAAGGAAGACAGCAACAGGGTTTTGCCTACAATGGCCTTGGATGACTGAGAGTCTAAGAGGCAGAACCAAAGGAATAGAGACTCTAAATGCACAGATGACATCCAGAATACTGGGAGCATTCTTCAGAAGTTTGTGGAATGAAGAGGTCTGCCGTTATGCACAGGTGTCACAGCTGTATCTAAGTATATTAGCACCATCACTTTCCACCTCTATTCCCAGACTCTTTTAACAGGAACCTGCATTCTGACCTGGTAGTAGATCCCTTTGGAATACTTCATATATCCCTCAGAAGAAGTCCCCGAAGACAGATTTTTTACTATGTAATGTAAAAGAACAGCTGAGTGCTGATACCCATTGACCTCGCATGTATCCACATAGGCCACAGAGACAAAGCTTGAACCACAGCTGATCCAAGTCTTGGCTGAACATCCTGGATCCTACTAAAACGTGAGTGCATAGGAGGCTTGTGAGGAAGTGCCCTAAGGCCATTTGTCACTCACTTCCCTATCTACCAAGGAGGCTGAAATGAGGCAGTGTCTTATCTCCTCCCAGGTTCTGATGAGGCATGAGGCTGTCTCATCTCATCAGGCTACAGCTACAGGCTAAAGAGTGGCTTAGCAGAAGCACAGGAGCGGCTCCACAGTCGCAGGAAGGACCATTATTCCTGCTGCAATTAGCTGGACCCTTTTGTTTTGGTGTTGTCCTGCACAAGACGTTAAAGAAAGGAGATGGTTATTGTAAGGGCCATAGAGACTGAAAAAAGGACAGATTATGCTGCTATATTCAGAAGAAACTCATAAAATTACTTCCATTTCAATAATAATTTTTCCCTGAGGGTCCTGCTGATATATAATCACATGGCTTTGTTTCTTCAATGGATCAATATTCTTATAAATACCAACATCTCTGTTTCTATTCTGCTGCTTTATCACCATCGCAACTTGCACAAGAGTTGATAAAATTTCCCATTTTATAAATGCAATTTTTTTTCAGGCAAATACACATCTTCACTCCCTCTAGGAAAAATCAATCAAATTATAAGATTTATTAAAATTTAATGGAGCAATTTCTTATTCTAATTATCCAATAGAAATAATATTAATATATCAAATATTAATATAAACATCAAGAGAAACTCAAAGATTTCCAGGGATTTTTTTTTTCTTTTTTACGCTTTAAATGAACCGAGTCTAAGACACAAATGTTTTGATAAAGCAATAACAGGAAAAGTTTTTTAAAAAGTTTAACCATGAGTTCAATAGTTAACTAGTTGGTTACTTGGAAACATGTCAAAAGCAAAAATTATTTTTAAACAACTTAAAAATTGTAATATCTGACACATAGTTATATAGGGAAAAGTTTTATGTAATAATCAACATGATTCCTTGGATAAGTTAGACTGGTTTAATACTTTTGGCTCAGAAATACCTATCTTTTTTCTGATTTTACTAGTACAAAATTAATTTAGCATATTCTCTTGGATTTATTTTCTAATAAAAAGGATAATTAATTTGAGCTTTCTAAATTTCCTCTACTGATTTTAATGGTCAAATAAGCTAATTCATATAAGATTATAAAATATTAAAATTATGTGTCAAACTAGATTATAATAGATAATTCTTTATAAGAAGGATCCTTACAATGCTGTAAATCATACAGACTTAATATGCCAGCATAAATTGTAATACCCAAATGCTTACTTGTAAAACCTTAAACCAATATTAAATTGAGTTAATTATTGAATTATCTTTGAATACCCAGAAATTTTCCAAGTAAGTGTTAAAACGAAGACAACTGGCCCAAAATGGAGTCTCTGACGCCAAGCCTCACCTCACTAAAACAAAACTTAATTACAGTTTTAGCTCTCTCAGAAATGAAATCTTAAACTGGTCAATCAAGAATCATCTGATCAGCACTAGTTAGGTAATCTGCCTCACACATCCCTGCCATCCCGAACCAATCCACTTTTTTGCCTAGTACAACTTTCCTGTTCCTGTTCCCTTCTGCCTATAAAAGTTTTTTCATCTTGTGCAGCTACTCGTCTCTCTGCTAGATTGGATGCTGCCTGACTCAAGAATAGTTGAATAAAGCCAATAAAATCTTTAAAATTTTGAATTTTGTGTTTTGTAACCTAACATAAAGTATAACACATTGGTCACTAAACATCCTTTTAATTTCCCCTTCTTTTTTTACAAAAACAATAGAATGGTCATCAATTAGCGGATTAAAGGATGAAAATGCCTTTAAATGATAACAAGGTCTATTTTTGCCAAGATAAATTTGATAAGATGACAGATAATTAGTACTCATGGACAAACATAACTAGAGAGGTCTTACTTCTCTGCCTTTTAATCTTACTCTCTCAGAAGGATACAGAAGTTGGTTACTATAAGTGAAGATTTCAAAAGCCCTCTCTTGGAAGTCAGATCCTAAATAGATTTTTTTCCTTCCTTAACAGATATTATCACAACCCCCAACCTCTGACAATCTGTAACGATGCTAAACCTCTTTCACTATTCATAAACACTTCTGTTCAGATACAGTTATCTGATACCCACGCATGCCACATGATCAGAGTCTTAAGAATTAACATCTGTACTTAATAGTAGATATTGTACCTTCAGAGTTGTATATGAAGTTGCCATGCTAGGAAAATCAAGGATTTTCCCAATTTCTCTGTGAAATCAAATAAAATTATTGAAAATAATCCACCATCGCCAAAAAAAATCTCATTTTTAAGCTTAAAATCGACGAAGAAAATGCATTATTTATCTCCTACTAGTTTGTACCAAACAGAAACTAAAGCTTTATAGTCCATAGAAAGGCAGTTACTTAATCTAGATTCTATAAGAAAAAAAAACCTTAATTATTGTCAGAATTTTGCCTTATTCATAATTTTTATAAACCCCTAAAAAACTAAAGCTCTAAGCAAGAACTGAAACCTACCTAAAGAATCACTTGAACATTCACAAATTTCATTTTATTATTTCAAGCTTTGATATATCTTTTAATCCTTATTTATCAATAAATATTCCGGTTGAATTGAAGTAGTCTCTTACCAAAAGACTTACATGTTGATACAAAAACTTAATGGATTTTGTTTTCTGCCCAGAAATATCTTTAATATATCAATAATGATGAAAACTTACTTTATAGATAATTTTTTTAATGTATACAAAAGACTCATGTTAAACTGAAAAGCCCACATCATTCCTAAAGCTCTAAGAAGAAAAGGGCACCTTGAGATATCGTGATCTCATTGAGTATTATTATTTAACTTATTTATGTAGTTCATTATATACAGCAGGTGCCAGCTACATATCCAAAAGGGACACCAGCAATACACCTCTACAGACTAGCTAGTCTAGAAGTACTACAGCTTGGATGAACCTTGAGGACACTCTGCTAAGTGAAATAAGCTAGTCACAAAAGACAAATACTATGATTCCGTTTATAGGAGGTTCCTAGAGTAGTCAAATTCACAGAAGCAGAAAGTAGAATGGTGGTTGCAAGGCACTGGGGAGGAATGAGAGGATGGGGAATTAGCATTTAATGGGTATGGAGTTTCAGTATAGAAAGATGAAAAAGTTTTGGAGACGGATGGTAGAGATGGTTGCCCAACAAGGTGACTGTACTTAACGCCACTGAAAAGTACACATAAAAATGGTTAAAATGATAAATTTCATGTATATATACCACAGAGAGGAGAAGGAGAGAGAAGAACTTAAGATTCTACAACCTGGCCATACAAACTGGCTAGAGACGTGACCCCAAGGCCAACTAAAAGGCCCCAGAAACAGACCACCAGCAAAGGAGACAGCTTCCTGTGAATTCTGTAATTCAAGAATATGTTAATCAAGATGACAGCATACTGCCAAGGCCTTCAAATCAAGATTCATAATCAGAATACAAGATTCACATTTGAGCTTATGTTTTATTTGTTATTTCAACTCCTGAAAAAAGGGAGGAAAAAACTTCCTTCCTTCCCTTTTTAGCATGGGTACTACTATAAATTTCCAGTCGTTGAATTTATTTTCAGCCTTCCTGAGTATTTAAGACAAAGCCTAACATAAAACTTTCCAAAAAGGATCTAAGACATTAGAGTTTACTGATTTCTTTTTTTTTTTTTTTAAAGATTTTATTTATCTATTTGAGAGAGAGAGAACGAGAGATAGAGAGCATGAGAGGGAAGAGGGTCAGAGGGAGAAGCAGACTCCCTGCTGAGCAGGGAGCCCGATGTGGGACTCGATCCCGGGACTCCAGGATCATGACCTGAGCCGAAGGCAGTCGCTTAACCAACTGAGCCACCCAGGCGCCCCAAGTTTACTGATTTCTATAAAAATTCTACTCCGATGAGAAGTTTCAAATGCTGATCCATAAGTTAGTTCTGATGATGAACCAAATAAAAACTATTCCATTAAGGCACACGGAAAGTGGCTTATTTAAACTTAGGGAAGTTACTTTTCTTGCCAAACCTTAGGTTCCTGATTTTCTCTTAATATTTATGGTTGTCCTCATACTTTTGTGTCCTTCCCTACTGCCTGATGGCCAGGTGCTAAGATGTTACTCCACAGCTATTCCATTATCCCAAGCTGACATCCATAAGAATGTGTCAAGAAGAGACTAACCCCTTCTGGCCAAACCTGCTCCATTTGGAACTTATTTAACCAAACGTGGGAGTTGAGAAATTCTTCTGAGCAAAGTGGTACCTCCCTGACCTAACTAAGAGTAAAGCTAACAGAATGACCCAAGCAGACATTACACAGAAACAGCTGTTGTATGTAAACTCCCAAATTCTTCTGGAGAATCCATAAACCAATGAAGTTACTAGATACCAATAGTTGGCCTTCTCAAGGACAAAATACCCAGACTGACCCATAGGCTAGCTGCCAAATAGCTACCTGATGGAAAAATGGAAGGATATTGTAATAATATTTGGAATATGACGTTATTTGACAATAGCCTGTTTTGAGTTAAACATACAACCATTTTTAAAAAAAGAGCTAATAAGTTAACAGTGGAGATAAATAGAATTATAAAAATATTCAGTTAATCCAAAAGAAGGCAGAAAAAGAAGAAAATGGGATGAAAGAACATATGGAACAATTAGAAAGCTTATAACAAGATGGGAGACACAAACCTGGTCAATATTCAGAATCACATCTAATATAATTTGAGAATTTAAAAGGCAGAGATTGTCAACTAAATAAAAATTTAAGACCCAACTATATGCTATCTGCAGGAGACTCACTTTAAATATAAATTAGAAAACAAAACAATGAGTTCATTTTATACCTGTTAAATTAGAAAAATTGGGGAACATTGGTCTTCATGAACTGCTGATTCAAGTGTATTCTACCAGCACAGTCATTCTGGAGAGCAATCTGGCACTTAACCAAATTAAGTCTGTGTGTATCCTGTGATCCATCTATTCCACATCTGAGTATTTATCCAAAAGAAATTCCCACCCATGTCCATAAGGTTGTATCCACAAGGATATTTGTGGAAGCATTGTTTGTTATTAGTTGGGTATTAGAAGTAATCTGGATGCCCATGGCGGGAGAGGGTGAGTAAAATGCACGCCATGGAGTACTATGCAGCCCGAAAAAGCAACAGACTAATTGTAAATATAGCAACATGGATCTTTAAAACACAGTACTAAGTGGAGGGGAAAAAAGAAAGAAACAGAATGAGATCCGAAACATGATATAGTTTGCATAGGGACATGTATCCTAAACAGCATTACCCATTTAGAGCAATGCAAACAAAAGAACATGCATTTAAAATATTAGATGTAATTAGAATGGTTGCTCATATATGTGAGGGAGTCAGAAGATAAAAAGGGATAAATGACAATACATAAATACAAATGTATGTATATTAAAAAAAGAAAAGCCTCTCCCACACTAATAATAATGTGCCATAAACTGAAGCATATGATTAACTCAACCCCCTGTATGTAAAGTACAACTTATAAATAATAATATATATAAAATAAAATGTTATGTAGTCAAAACTATTACTATTTTCCTTTAGATAGTCTGACTTTTTTATCCTATCTTAAATTATGTAAATCACCTCTAGTTTTTAATCATCCTAGTTGGCTTTTTTCTTTGTTTTTGCATTTAGATCTTTATGTCATCTGGAAATACTTTTGTATTTGCTATGCAGTATAGTTATAACTTCATTTTTTATAAAGATTTTATTTATTTGAGAGAGTTACAGAGATGGCAAAATGGGGGAGGAGAGGGAGAAGCAGTCTCCCCGCTGAGCAAGGAGCCCGATGCAGGACTCAATTGCAGGACCCTGGGATCATGACCTGAGCCGAATGCAGACACTTAACCATCTGAGCCACTCAGGTGCCCTAACTTCATTTTTTTTTAATGGAAATCCAGTTGTCCCAATGCCATTTATTCAAGGAGCCATCCTTTCCTCCCTGATTTTAAATGCCTCATTTATCATATGCTTAACTTCCATATGTACATGAGTCTATTTCTGGGTTCTTTTTTATTCCTCTGATCTATTTGTTTATTTTTCTAGCAAAGCTACCAATTACTGTTGCTTTATAACATATTTTAGTATGTTAGGTCCTCCCTCACTATTATTCTTTTTCATCAATTTCTTGGTAATTATTCTGTTTGGGATTGCATGAAATATATATATTACTTATATGTGAGAAACATTGGCAGTTTTATTATATGAAATCTTCCCATCCAGAATCATGGTATGTCTCTGTGTTCAGCTCTTATTTTATGTCCTTCAGTAAAACTGTGTAGTTTTCCTCAATGTTTTGCCTTTCTTGTTTAATTTATTCTTGAATAATTTATAAATTTGTTGCTACTATAAATTTTTTTCTTAATTTCCATTTCTAACTGGAATACTATCACAAAGAAAAAGAAAAGTCATTGATTTTTTTACAGTTTTATATCTAGAGATCATTCTAAGTTATCTTTTCATGCATAATAGTATTTTTCAAATTTTGAATATCTTGAATTTTCAATTATCAGAAGGTGATAGTTAATTGTTTTTTTTTTCAGAGTAAGCAGGAAAAAAAATTCAGAGTCAAACTATTTCTATTTTACACACATACAGGTGAGCAGAATGCTTACAATATTGCTTAAAAATTGGAAAATTTTAAAGCATTTAGTTTACCAATACATAAAGTAAATGTTGTATCCAGAAGTAAATATAAACAAATATAAACATAATAAAATGAGGTGTTCAGGAAAAAGAAATTATCTATATGTAAAATTAAACAACTTCCATGAGCCAGGCCCAACAGAAAATGTTGAAGTTTAATGTAGGGAAGCATTGATAATATTAAATTAGTTTCAATAAGATAAGTGCACATAAATTTATACCAATAAAAAACATTACATCAACTGTAGGCAATCCTCCCTTTGCATGTGTGACTTTAGAAAAAAGACCATGCAAGCTGAAACTGCACAGCAATCTTAATAATCAACAGAAAAAATTACAATTGACTGTGATGTTCACAATTTTTGTCAAAACACTACTCTTGATTATAAATGTATCATGAAATTTAAAAAAGGACAACTGATATTTATTTAATATGCCAAAATTTAAAATTTTAGAAACTTTGAGAATTAAAGAGTTTCATTTCTTTGTGAAAAACTTATCAAGAGTACTTTGAACAGGTTTTACCTAATTTATTGACTAACAGTTTTCACACCTAACTTATACAGAACAAACATCTTTTCTGTACTTTGGAAAGCTGTCATATTCCCTTTTTAAGTTTGTATCAGATACCAACACTCTATCCTTTGTGATTTCACCATCATGAGGTATCTCTGAGAATTCTTTCAATGTGAAGTTTTTTGCTAGTGTCACTTCTTCAGACTTTTCCTCACAACCACTTTCCAGATTTATGTCAATAAATTTGCCTTCACTAAGATCCTCCAGCTGCATATCTAGAAGTTCTCACATAGTGACAATGGTAACATTCCCATTGTCAGTGATCTCTTTTATAACTCCATTTATATTTGATTAAAACTTCACTTCTGCATTATCACTTTTTGTTTGGTTGTTGGTTTATTTTCTCCATTCATCTTTGTTGGCCAGTTCCCTATTTTAATTTTCCAATTTTGTAAAATGTTGCATGGGTTTACCACTGGGAAGCAAGGAGGCAACACAACTACATGTTTTGCTGTGTGTGTGTGATGGGAAAAAAGCACAATAACTCATCACGGACTGGCTGATAATGATTAATTATCGATAATGATACATGTCTGTTATCGATGTAATGATTTGTGGACTGAAGAGCTAGCAGTGAAGTTTGTACTTAATGCAATCATTCACAGTTTATTGTGGTAACTGAAATTTGGACCATGTTGTTGGGGGTAATGGTGCTAAACTGTAGTAAATGAAATTTGTACATTTCAGAACCATGCAAAGACTGCCAGTATATCTATATCCATTCATGTTTTTCTATCAAAATATATTCCCAGAGGAGTTAAACAGAGTCAGGAAAGTTCAAATGCATGGAGCCTCAGTGGAACTCTGTTTAAAAATCTTCTTTTAGTTTCTTTGAAGACATTGACAAGCTGATTTTAAAATTCACATGTATCAAGGGATACAGAATAGCCAAAACAATCTTGAAAAAGAAGAACAAAGTTGGAGGGTTCATAATTCCTGACTTCAAGACTTACTGCAGCTACAATAATCACAAGAGTGTGGTACTGGCATAAAGATAGACAAGCAGATCGGTGGGATAGAATTGAGAGTCAAAAAAGAAACCTATCTATCAATGGCCAATTGATTTTCTACAAGATGTCAAGACAACTCAATGGGGGAACATGTCTTTTCAACACAGTGTTAAGACAACTGAATATCTACATGCAAAAGAATGAATCTGGACCCCTACTTCACATTATCCACAAAAATTAACTCAAAATGGATCAAAGACCTAAATGTAAGAGCAAAATCTATTAAACACATAGAAGAAAACACAGACATAAATCTTCATTACCTTGTATTCAGGGGTTGGCTTGGATTGTGGGGACTGGCTGACTATACAAGTCCAAAATCCATAGGGCAAGAGGTCAGGAAAGACAATGGTTTTTTAGATATAAAACCTAAAGCACAAGCAATAAAAGATTAATCAGTTGGACACCATCAAAATTCACAACTATTGTGCTTTAAAAGATACCATCAAGAAAGTGAAAACATAACCCACAGAATGGGAGAAAAAACTTTGCAAATCATATCTGATAAGGGACTTGTATCTAGAATATGGAAAACTATTATAAGCCCTTAAAAAAAAGACAAATAATCTAATTTTAATGGGTAAATGATCTGAATAAACATTCCTCCCCCAAAAATGTACAAATTGCCAAGAAGTTCATGAAAATATTCTCAACATCAATAGTCATCAGGGAAATGCAAATCAAAACCATGAGATACACTTCATACCCACTAAAATGGCTGTCTCCAAAGACAGAAAATAACAAGTGTTGACAAGGATGTGAAGAAAATAGAACCCTCATGCAGCCTAGCAGTTCCTTAAAATGTCAAACATAGACTTACTACATGACCCAGCAATTCTATTCCTAGGTATACATACAAGAGAAATGAAAACATGTGTTCACAGAAAAATGTTCATAGCAACCATTATAATAGCCAAAAAGTTTGGGAAAATCTGTATAAGTCAGAATTCCACCAGAGAAACAACCACTATGTATACATGGATGTTTATGAAGCAATTTATGGCAAGGAACTGGCCTACTCAATGGTGGGGCTGGCTGGAAAAGTACAAAAGCCACTGGGGAGGTTGTGAGGAAGGATAGACTACAAATTCTCAGGCAGAAGCTAACATTGTTCTTCCTCAGAGAAACCTCCCACAACTGATCGTCACACAACCTGAGTATCTATCAATAGATGAATGGATAAATGTGGCAGAGCCTCACAATGGAATATTATGCAGCCATAAAAAAAGAATGAAGTATTGAGTCGTGCTATGACATGGACATGAAAAATGGTATGTTAATAATCTAAGCATTGGGGCACCTGGGTCGCTCAGTTGTTTGAGTGCTCAACTCTTGGTTTTGGCTCAGGTCATGATCTCAGAGTCATGGTCAGTGGGAAGTCTGCTTGAGATTCTCTCCCTCTCCTATGCCCCTTCCCCCACCTAGTCTCTCTCAAAAATAAATAAATAAATGTTTTTAAAAAATAATAATCTAGGCAGCAAAGGCTATATATTATATAATTTCATTTATATGAAATGTCCCAAATAGGCAAACCCATAAAAATAGAAAGTAGATTAGTGGTTGCCTAGGGCTGGGGGATTTAGAGGGAAAAGGAAAGTGACTACTAATGGAGTTTCTTTTGGGGGTGATTAAAATGACTCATACTTCTAACTGGGTCAGAATAGAAGCCAAATTACCTGAAATTCTCTCAACTGATTTGTCTACTGAGACTGGGTCAAATCTCCTCAAAAAAGGTATTTGACTATGGTCCTGACATCATCAATTCTAGTGATTTTCATTCTTTTTAGCAGCATTCCATTTGGGGGGAAAATTGTATTTGGGACCCCAATATATAAAGAAATAAAAGCTATTTTTGATTGACATAATGCAGTTTACAAATTCAAATTTATAATATTGACTTATTATAAAGTCAGTTAATTAAAACAATGAGGCTGAACACCAAAATTTAAAAAGATACTAAATGTTATAGCAATCTCTAGAACAAATTTCTTTTGTTTTTAATTGCATAGTATTAAAATTCTTGACACAATAGAGGAACAGCAGTAAAAACTAAGGGTAATATTTTTCTTATATTTTAACCATTTCATTTATTATGTTGATAATTGCTTCCTCAGCACTGGTAAAAATGACACCAAAATAACATATATAATTTTGAATGCTTAAATTGTTAATGTGAAATCAGTAATCACTTTTTTAATAGCTCTCACAACTGGAGAGAAAGGTAACCTGAAATGTGTATTTCAAAGTTGAATCACTAGCAAAATCTAAATCTGCTTGGTGTTTTTATCACAAATATAAAAATCAAACATGAAGTCCCCAAAACTGAAATTTTTAGATGATATTATCATTGTATAGTATGCTGTATTATTTCCCTACTATTTCATAACAAAAACCTAATGACTGTGAACATTCTCAAGGAATTCCAAGACAAGTGCCCAGAATCTCTATCTTCCATTGTGGAACAATATAAAAGTGTATATAGATATTGCATTATAATTGATGTATAATTTATATTTATGTATTAAAATATAGTATATAAAATAATGATATAAAATTCTATATTTTATATAAATAAATAAAATTTGGACACAATTCAGCATTAAGATGAAATCAAACAGCTGTCCTTTGCCATACAGCACTTTTAGGAGATAAGAGTACTAAAGATTCTGAATGCCTGAGCATTGGTATATTCTAATATTCAGCAACCATTGTACCCAACATTTTGAGTTTGTTGCTATTGCAATATTGTATGACCAAGCAGATTTGGGTAGCAAATTTCCTCTGAAAATAGGACAAAGATTGATCTTTGAGAACGAATGTACATATAGCAGTGTTTCCATGTGAGAATGATTTTTTTAAGAGGGCGTGTGTTTGTGTTTTCCCCATCTGAACCCCTGGCTTAAATGATAATTCTGTAGCCCCAAAATCTTCTGTCAATGGGTAAAATAGCACAAACACCAGGCCAGTACTCTTTCTCTCAAGAACTACGGCCATGATAGCTCCATCTCCAATCTAGGACACCACAGACCTGCTTTTTCAGGCTAAGAACACCAGGTGGCATATGGTGGCTGAATCAGAGCCTTGGTAACCATGGCAACCAGCTACCATTCCAGCTCTGCAGCTGCCATCTTTTATCCAAAGCTGTGTTTTGTGCACACTGGGGGTTTTGCTTTGAAATGGTTGTACTATGTGCTTTTCATTCTTCATACAATCAGGGTTTCTACTTCTAGGGTGGGAATTCCGGTGTCAGAAATAAATAAAATACCTCGGGTCGGTTGCATTAATTTTATTTTCTGTGCATTATTTATTTCCTCTACGTAAAACAGTCTATGTAAGTGATATTTGAGAAGACCACACCTTCCACAGCAGGCTTTCTTTAGGGAGGCTAGACTTCACTGAAGGGAAATGTGTAATGGAGTGAGTGTCTCTTCTCTGGACCCAGGATAAGAACAAATGTAAAAGCCCATCTCCATGCTTGAAACGGTTGTAGGTACAATGACCCTCAGAGCTGCCTGTACCTAAGGGATGTCTGCTATAACTATCACTGATCTGCAGATGGAAGATGTCTGTTTGCCAACCTATTGGAAGCGTATCTTTGACATAAACAGTGTCTTTTCACAAAATGTGTTTCATGTCTGCCATGAAATAATAAGCCGAATATTTATAAATTGGAAACTATCCCTTTCCTTTTCTATTAGTCAAAAGCAATGAGATTCTCTAAGTTAATTGTCAGGCATTGCCTCTGGTGATTGGCAGTATATCGCAAGCTGAGCTGCCAAAAGCCATTCTCTTTGCCATTGGGAAGAAAGCTGACATGAGGAATGTTATCCAAGTATCTTCTGTAAATTCCAAAAAGGTTCTGCACAGAACAGGGACTCACTTATGGACATATCTATTTTAGCATGGTGTTCTTTCTGGCTGTTAGACAGAAGGCCCATATCTCAAATGTGCATTTATTTGGAAGAAAGATCCTTTTCATAGAATTAAAGTTCTGTTAACATTTGTTTTATGTCACATGAAAAATGAAGAATTCACATTGTATGTGTAATGTAATAATATCCATGGAGGAAAGAGGAGAGAGACCTCTGCTTAGAAAATGAAAAAAGTACAATAAATATTAACAGTTATGAGATTTTGAATAGATTTTTTCTATTTTTTCACATTTATGCTTTTTTAGCTTTTAATCAGGAGAATTTATTACTGTGTTATAAATTTATAAAAACATTAAAATACTGTATTTTAATTTCATTAACACAATCTCACTGTTTTTATTTAACTTGTTACATGAATGTAACATGTTAAACGTAAAGCTTTTAACATTTTGAAAAAAATTATTTGAAAAATCATTTGAACTTCCCAAACAAAATTTTAATTCATTTTAATTAGATAAATTATACTATGTTTGCTCTAAGAGAAAAAAAATTGCAAAATCTGTCAATAAGAAACTACTCTTAAATTGAGTCTTATCTGATCTCTCTCTGAATTAAAGGACTATTTAAGGGTATCAGGAGAGAGGAGTTATTGTATTTGATTATATGTGAAACTCAGTTTCCTATTATTTTATGAAAATATCTATTGATGAAAAGGATGATATCTGTATTTATTGAGAAACCTGCTTATAATGTGAGAAAATTCATCATGGAGTTTTCACACATTTACTGGCTTCATGCTATTGCATGTTTTTTCACCTTGTGCTTAAACGGAAGAAAAAGAAGAAAGGTTTTGTTGAATCTGAACCATGAGAGGTAGGCGATACTGGATGATGAGACACAGGCACACCAGGCAGGTTCAATATTTGTCCAGCATTTATCTAAAAGAGCCAGTGTGTATCACTGACTGGGAGAAGGAATAGAGGAGGGTCTCTGATGACAGTGTTCAACTTAGTCTCCTCCAAAGCAGTGCTGTTGCAGTAGCTGCAACTTCTATACCACACACAGCACAGTGGAATTCTGTTGGGCTATTAACAATTACGTCCTAGAAGCATACTTAATAATATGGAAATATATTCAAATTATGTCATTAAGTGAGGAAAAATTATGATATTGATATAGATGACAGATAGACACGCCCTCCAAGTCATTAAGAACCATCATCTCTGTAATCATTTAATTAGTGCAATTGCAAGTAATTAATTATTTTCTGATTTTTTTACATGTTGAAAATATTTTCTGCCAGATTGTTGCTTTTTAACATTTTTCCTGATATCTTTTGTCATACCTCAGTGTTTCACTTTTATCTAATTAAATCTCTCAATCTTCTGTTTGTTTGTTTTTTATTCTGGGTCATATTTCAGAAGGCTTCATGCCCCGAAGATTATTAAAATACTACTAGTTTCTTCTATGATTTTTTAAATTGTTTATGTCTATTTCTTCAATAATGAAGAATGTATTTTTGTATATGCTGAGAGGTAGTGTTAATTTTGCATTAAGGAAAAAGCTATTATTATTGATGAAGGGTATATATAGAACATGTGACCCCAAAAATGCAACTTTGGCAAGTGGATTATTTTGAGCTAAAGGCAATCAAGAACCAGCATGACTCAGAAGAAGCTCTTACCTCCCCCTTAATTGCCTAAAAGAAATTTCCCCATTTGTGGGGGAAATCTACATTAATAAAGGAAACTTCCATTTGAAAGAGAACCTGTACCAGAAAAAGAGCTACCATCAGACATAAATTTTTTTCACCTGAGAGACTGAAATGCATGACAGGGTAACCTTTGTTTACCATACATTCCTTCCTCTCACCTTCTCGTGAATTTCATACTCCCTCCAGCCCCAACTCTTATCCCTTTCCTTAGCTAAGGATGGTATAAAAGTCTCAATCCTCTGGCCACTTTTGGAATCTCAGATCTTTGTGTGGCTCTTACACATACATATGTTATTTGGTTTGGGGTTTTTTTCCTCCTTTTAATCTGTCTTATGTAAATTCTTTTACCAGCCAAAGAACCCCTCCCCTATACCATCGTTATAATGTTATTATTTTCTTAGATCTTTTCTGGATTTTGTTCTTTCTCTAATTCTACCAGATTCTGTGAATCAGATACATATATTTAAATTCTAGTTGGTGCTATAAGGGAATAATATAAGAAGAAATTATCTTTAAGACAAATACAAATATTGCAGATATTCATCTGGTTATTGCATGCATTTGTGGTCAAACACCGTAAACGTTATAATGAAGGAGGTGTGGTGCTGTTTCAAAGTACCTAAGCCAGTTTGGTCATGCACAGTGATCAGTTGTTTTTTGATAGATATCCATGGCTTCCAATAATTAGAGGCAGGTGACAAATACAGGGTCCTCACTGCCAGATGGTATGTTATAATGAAAGCAGTCTCAGATCTCATTCTGACACATGTATAAATATTTAATAATCAGGCCCCAAAACAGTCAAATAAATGGTTTAGTGAGCTTGATGGAGTCTTGGCTTTTTGGCCTTAAGATGCTCCATCTCCACCCTACAGACATTAGAGGTAGGTTTGTTCCAGGTTTGGGGCAGGACTGAGCTAATGCTCAAGTCAGAGTAAAAAAAAATCCTCCTGTTACAGCCCTAGACACATTATAACATTTCAGGCATGGAGAGATAATCCAAAGTGTATAATCTGTTAGTCTGGTTTATTACTTTTTTTTTTTTTTACACCATTATATAAGGACTAAAGTATCCCTAAAAACATTTTTTTTCCAATCCACATAAATTGAAACTCATTTCACAAATGAGAAATCCTTTCTAATCTCATTATGATCATAACAAACCCCTTGGGATAAATATAAGATAAAGATGGTTGAAGCCATAACATGACCCCTTTGGAATGTGGCTTCTGAATTGAAAATTTCAAAGGCTAACCTGCCACGCCTGGAATGTGTTTTCCTAACTAGGGATCTTCAAATGTCAAGTAACCATTCCTAAGAAGAGAATAAAACTGACCGGGACACAAAATACTAGTGTTGGGGAGAAAAATTTCCCTCTTACCCTTCAAGGTTCTTCTGGCTGTTTTAAAAATTAAATTGACATAAGACAGGTTAACAGGTTAACAAGATAAAAACCAAACCAAAGTTTAATTATGTACTATGGGTAATTCACAGAAACATGAAAGATTCCAAAGACAGGCAAAGCAAAATGTACAAAGAGGTGTAGGGGCCTGGGGATACAAAAGGGGAAAAGGCCATTCATAGGAAGAAGAGGAGATATTTTAAAAAACAAAGCTTGCCGTGTTATACAGATAAGTTTCTTAAGTAAAAAGGTAATAGCTCTCATCCTGGTACAGGCCCTGCTTTCCAATGTAAACTTAGGCACATAAGGGAGAGGTGAAGAGATTTCCCTCAAATTGTTGGATTTTTATTGTTAACGCAAAATAACCTTTGCCAAAGTGGCATATTTTGGGGAGACCTGTCCTGAGCCCCTTCATCCCTTTCTTTAAGTGTAAAGATAATCTAATCACAAATGCTCATTTTTCTCTTTTGTTTTATATTTCCCAGTCTGACTTAAAGCAACACAGTCACTACAGAAGATGAGGCTCATTACCTGCCTTTAAGAAGGACATCTTCTTAAGACCTGGGGATCACTAGGGAGCCCAAGTCCTTTTTTGTCTTAAAAACAATACCCTCCTCAATATAGTCCAAGATTCTCAAGAGGAGGTGGGATGTTGGGGAAGGACCCCCCTTCAAGTTTGCTTTGTCAGAAATCCTAAAGAAAAGATCTCTCCATCCTGGTAATACTCTGAGGAGGGAAAACTGCTATCGTTTTCCCAAGCCCCACCCTCTTAGACTACATTTTCATGGGATTCCTCTCTGCATTCAATATTTCACCATCCCCTTGACCCTAATAACAAAGGCCTTTGCAGTCCTACCATCACATTGCCTTCAGCCCAGGTTTAGAAACTCCTTAGCTCCCTTGCGCCCGGGCAGGTCTGCCTCACACAAAAAAGAAAGAGTGGAAAAAAAAGAATATCTTGCCCTAAGCTTTCTTTTGCATCTGTATGCTTGCTGGACTCCGAATCCCTGAAGCAGTGAAAGGTAAATAAGCCTCTGGTCTATTCTTCCTTTGTTCTCTGAACTGGGACTTCACTCCCAAGATTTTCTTCTCAGATTAGATTTGAAGAGGTCTTTTTTCTTTGCTTAGATGATTTGAACTGATAATTTGCATCTACAAAGGGAACTAAGAAATATTGAATGGCTAGTAGTCCTATAGAAGACACTGTGGAGGCACTCCTTATGATAATCTCACCTCTACTTTTAAAAAGAGGAGAGCTCCAAAGTGAATGGAAACTTAAAAGCAAAATTTTAATGCCAAGTTTTTTCTAATATTGTCTCTGGATGACTCTATGGTCAAACAGGCTTTAAGTCACCAGCCTTAAAACCAGCACTCCCTCTCTCCAAGAAAAAGGATCCATATAATTTCAACAAAAATAAACAAAAGCATAGGATGAAAAACAAATTAATCTAGTATAACAAACAAAAATAACACAGAATTACAAGCAATAGAAGAGCAAGATAACAAAGGCTCATGTGAAAATCTCATGCAACTCCACCTCCAATAGAGTTCCTTCATAAAGCATAAGATTTCTTAATAAAATATATGCAGTTTATTCTCAGTGAGGTAAAGGAAGCAATGCTTTCTTTTATTAAGCCAGAATAGACTTTCATAAGAGAAATAATATTACAAAACACACAAGAGCCAAAATAAAATAGACAAAGAGATGATAAAGGTGAAAGAAAAGCAGGCAGTTAGCAAAGAAATCAGAATAGAGCAGAAGCAAAATCAAAGTAATAACACACACACACATACACACACTTCTATCAAAAGCAAACAGATAATGGATTGGAGAGATCACCATGTTATGGGGGAGGGGTTGTGAACAGAAAGCAATGCTCACACATACCTTGGGAATAGTTTTAAATTCCAAAGGCAGCAGGGACTCAGCCTGCAGCTTTCTACTGAAGAATTTATGAGGTTCTTTAGCCCCTTCCTCTAGCACCTAATAACAGAGCCACCTTTACCTGAAAACTCTCCTGCTTCCCTCACAGGCAACCAGCAGATATATTATGAAAGGAGAGCTTTAGGCTTCAAGAAATACCAGATAATGACAGAGGTCTGCAGAAATCAGAAAGTATTAGCTTTGATTTTCTTAGACTGACAATAATGATAGGCATAAGTTACAGTTATATTTAATAAGAAGCTTGCTGGGTTGACAGTACAGTATAAATGAGAAAAAATGGCTAAATATTATTTACCTTCTGGTCATAATCATTAAACAGAAGAAGGAGGAGGAGGAGAGACAAAGATTCTCTCCTTGACTGAACTTTGGTGAGACTTCTCTGAGCCCTCTGTAGTTACACCTGCTGAACTGAGACTTATTTGTCTGTCTTTGAATTGCCTAATTTTCGCAAGAATCCTGTGAAGTCAGTTGGGCAGAATCTCCCACCCTTGATACCTAATTATTCTGTATCTGATCAAATTCCTCATCCTCCTTCAACCCCCCCACCTCTCCTTCCCATCCCCACACTGGGGAATATCTTATCACCCTAGCCTGCCCTCAGTAAGAATCCTGTTAGGTCAGTTTTGGGGTGAATTACCTTCTCTGTTAGTAATTTTTCATCTACAGACCCCCTCACCCCATCCATTTCTTGGCTATAAATCCCCATTCTTCCTGGTTGTATTCAGAGCTGAACCCAATCTCTCACCCCGCTGCAAAACCCCATTACAGTAGCACCTGTACCTATTATGATAGTCCTGCCTTAGTGTCTGTAACAAGTGTTAAATTAGGTCAACAAGGAGGCCATTAGACTGAGGTGGTTTTGTCACCAGCTAGACCCAAAGACCTGACCTTTACTGCCCACCTGCTTCTACCCACTGACCTTTGTCCCACATTTTTCCTTAAGCTCTTCCTTCCAGCTTATCTCTTAATTCAGGCAAAAGACCTGATAGCCATAGCATCCTGTGGTGAAAACCAAAACTACCCTCAGGCAGTAACGACTGCCCTGATGAAATGCTCCGGCAGCCCAAACTAGTATGAGCTCAACTACCAACTCATACCTATGCAAATGGACCATAGAGTGGCAGATAGTTGCCTTTACCTCATTATAATACTAAAATTTCTGCCAAGGAGGAGCACAATCTTCATAAACATAACATACAATGTATGTATAGGCATGTTTCCTTAAGGCTCATGCACCACCTATGCCCACCTCTACACAAGATGACAAGGCTCCCTTTTCTAAATATTCATCCTAGCCCTAAATTCACCCTTGCTCAGAGTCATAGCTCTGGAAGTTATTCCCTGTGATCTCTTTATTTGCTGCCAATAAAATTTTTCTGTGTGACAACTGCCCCTGGTGTAGTTTCTATCTGTAACTCACCGATGAGTGAACTCACATTAGTTCGTTTACAGTTTTAATGGCTTTGTAGCTTACACACGTGTTAGAAGAGGGTCGGTAATGTATCCTCCAGACTGAGAAGGCACTCCCAAGACTGATAGAGGAAGCAAGCCTCTCCATACCACTCACACCAAGTTTTATTCATGGAAACCTACTGAACAGGAGATTGGACAGAGGATCCAGAGCTACCCAGCTATTCTCGATCACTCTTCTCCACCCAGTCCAGACCGCAAGCTACAGCTTTTATAGAGGGAGGGGCATTGTGGTGAGGTCACAGATAGTTATCTCAAGTGGCACTACCTGTGTGCCAGTCATCTTTACTAGTTACCTAAAGTGGAGCCTTCTGTGCACCACTTTAGGGAAAATCAAAACAAGCTTTCTTGGATTCTGGTCAGGGCATACATTAACCTCCACAGGGCCTGGAACACATAGCTCTGAGGGAGGTCATTGTGCAGGTATGAACAGGTTGGAGGGCCAAAGATGGAGTCAGTGTTGCTAACACTCCTATAATAAGCAAACCAAAACCTAATCCTAAAATGCCTGAAGGTTAAGAAATCAAAACTTAAGGACAACCAGTCACAAATAGCCAACTAGGTTTTCCAAGTAAAATAAGCACTTAAGCTATAACCAATCAGATAATTTCCTTGCTTTGCTTCCACCTCTTCCCTACAAAAGTTTTTCCCAGGGTGCCTGGGTGGCTCAGTTGGTTGGGCATCTACCTTCGGCTTGGGTCAAGATTCCAGGGTCCTGAGCTCGAGCTCCGCATCAGGCTCCCTGCTCAGTGGGGAGCCTGCTTCTCCCTCTGCTTCTCCCCCCTCCCCAGCTTGTATGCTCTTTCTCTCACACTCTCTCTCAAATAAATAAATAAAATCTTAAAAAAAAAAAAAAGTTTTTCCCCAACTCCTGTTGTTGGAGCGCTCCTGACCATTTGTGGTTTTGGCATTGCCTGAATCTAATTGATTTTTGTTCAAATAAACTATAAAAAAATCAATATGCCTCAGTTTCTTTCAACACATGTGCCATGAATCATTTTTTTCTTTGGTACTAGGTAAGGGAAAAACATTTCCAATTGAATATGTGAATTGAATACATGTTTGCCTTTCCTTATCTAGACACTTCATTGAAGATAACAGTAAAGGAGTACAAGTCATAAATCAGAAAGAACAAGGGGAATAGGAAAGTTGGGAGGCGGGGGGGAAGATGCCAGTCAAGCTTTGGGAGGTGGAATGAAGATGAAAGATTGGTAACTGGCTTACCAGACCAAAGAGCATTGAAATCAAAATGCCAAAAAGGAATGCGTGTGGATATATGGAAATGGAGAGGAAGCTAATAAGAAAGCTGATTCACAATGATGAAGCCCAGAGAGTCCCAGGAATCTGTGGCAACAGGACCCCCCCCTCTCTTTTAAGGGGTCTAAAAACAAGAGGATTAGTTGAAAGTCTGTTTTAAAAGCAGTTGGGGGAAAATAAATTTTTTAAAATTAATAAATAAATAAAAGTAGCTGGGTAAAAGCAAGAGAGCCCAAAGTGAAGTAGCAGCCTACACAGCAGGCTACTACATGTGGAGTTTGCCTCAGTTGTTGGCTGCAATGCAGTCATGGCTCAGAGCCACCAGGAGATACCTACTATCTGGCAGAGAGCTACCTGGAGATGGAAAGAGCCCTAAACTCCCACTTTGAGCTACTTATGAATGAGAGAGTCTTGGAAAACCACTCACAGATACTCTCTGAGCCCAAGCCCTGCAAAAGGTGTCCTCGAAAGGAAATTGATAGGAAGATTTTATGACCAAAAAAATACAAGCCTGTCTGGTTTCTGTTCCAATATGTAAAGAGCTTGGAAGTCATCACTCCCATCCTCAGAACAAGTAAAAGACTGCACGAAATCAATAATTCTTCTTAGAACCATCACAAAATTGAGATCACAGGGCAAATTCCCACTCTAAAAAATAGAGAGACAGGTGGATCACTGCTTACAAAGAGCAGAAGCCACTGGAGATGAAGCCTGTAAGAACACTTAAAATGTTATTGACTAGTTCCTGGAAATTGAATAAGGACTAGCATGAGAGTTAAAATCTCCTTGGGGCCCAGTCCTAGGATGGACTCTGATACTTTCATGAGTTTACTTCCAAGAGCTCCATCAGGTTCTCATGATGAAAATCATAGAAAAACCTCCTCATGCTTAGGGCAGGAGAAAAGTAACCACTATGAAATGCACCCAGAGAGTTTTGTTCTCCACGAAAAATGTCTGCCCTCAGAGAAAATACTTTACCAGAGCCTAATCTGACTCAGGGGAAGGGCAATTAGACAAAACAGTCCCCTCTAGCATTCCTGTCTCACATGAAAGGAGGGGGAAAGGCTAAAATAAAACTTCTGAAGGTCACAACCCAGGGACATAGTCCCATTTTAAAAAACCTGAGATTCAATTATAAGATTATAGAATGCTTCCCTTCTACAATACTTTGCCACCATATCAACACAATTCTATTAAAACAATAGTGAATTACAAATGACAGAGTTCCAAAAAGCAGCCTCTATTTAAGAAAGAGTTTCTAAGGAAGCCCAAACACAACAGGGTAGACATAAACAAGGACACTAGAGAAAATTGAAGTCTATGGCACCACAGTAACAGCAGACATTAAACACAACCTAACTCCTAGCCAGATAAACATAAAACTTCACACTGAAGATCCATTTATCTCAGTTCCTGTTACCCAATACATCATGTCCAGTTTTCAACAAAAAATTACAAGGCATGGTAAAGGCAAGAAAATACAGTCTAAAGAGAAAAAGCAAGCATTAGAACCAGATTCACATATGGTAGATATTTTGGAATTACTAGGCAGAAATTGAAAATAATTATGACTCATATGTTCTAATGGAAAAAGTGAACAACATGCATGAAGGATAATGTAAGCAGAGAAATGGAACCTCTAAAAAAGAACCAAAAAGCCATGTTAGAAATTTTTTTAAAATGTAACAGAAAGAAGATTGCCTTTGATGAGCTCCCTGGTCGATTGGACACAGACAAGGAAAGTGAGCTTGAAGATGTGAAAACAAATTTCCAAAACTAAAAATGCAAAGAGAAAAAAAAATGGGGAAAAAATAGAACAGAAAATCCAAGAAATGTGGCACAATTACAAAAGGTGTAGCATATGCAAAATGGAAATACCAGAAGGAAAAGAAAGAGAGAAAGGAGCAGAAGAAAATACTTGTAATAATATCTGAAATTTTTCAAAAATTAATAACAATTTCCAAAACACAGACCCAGAAATCTCAGTGAACACCAAACAGGATAAATACCAAAAAGCTATACTTGGGCATACTATTTAAACTACAGAAAACATGACAAAGGGAAGAAAAATCTTGAAAGAAACCAGAAAACAAAATGCCTTACCTATAGGGAAACAAGGTTAAGAATCGGATCAACTTCTCTCCAGAAACCATGCAGATAAAAAGAGAGTAGAATGAATATCTAAGTTATTGAAAGAACAAAAAAAAAAACCTCAAGAGCTTACAGTTCTGTATCCAGAAAAATTATCCTTCAAAAATGAAGGAGAAATAAAGATTTTCTCAAATAAAAACAAGGAATTTGTTGCCTGTAGACCTGCCCTTCAAAAAATGTTAAAAGGAGTTCTTCGGAAAAAAGGAATATTATTTATGTCATAAACCCAGATTTACATAAATAAAGGAAGAACAGTAGAGAAGGAATAAATGAGAAAATAAAATCTTTTTCTTATTCTTACTAATCTGATAGATCACTGTTCATTTAAAATAATAGTAACAACAATGTATTAGGTGATCATAGTGTGTGGATAAGTGAAAAGAATAACAGCAATGTTATAAGAGAAAGGAGGCAGAAAGTGGTACATATATCACTTATGAAGTGATATAGTGTAATCTGAGAGTGGACTTAGACTGATTATAAATGTATTGTGTAAACTCCAGGGCAAATCCCGAAAAATTTTTTAAAAGAAGAAGCATAATTGATTTTCTAAGAAAGGACAAAAAATGGAATCATAAAAAGATAATTTAAAGCAAGAAAAGACAGAAAAACAGGGGAAGACAAAAAGAAACAAAGAAAAAGTACAATGAATACAAAACAGTTATAAATATGGTAGCTATATCAACCATATCAATAACTCTTTTAAATGTGAATAGTCTAAATATACCAATGAAAAGACAGAGACTGACAGAGTAGATATGTAGAAAAGACAGAGACTGACAGACACAAACATAGGTTATATACAAGAAACCCACTTTCAATAGAGACACAAAGAAATTAAAAGGAAAGAGAAGGAAAATACACACCTTGCTAACACCAATCAAAATAAAGCTGAAGTAGCTATATTAATTTCAGACAAAGCAGATTCCAGAATAAGGAAAATTATCAGGGATAAGGAAAGGCATTACCTAATGATAAAGGGGTCAGTTCTCCAAGAAGACATGGCAGTCCTTTATGTGTATGTACTTAACAACAGAGCATCAAAATATGTGAGATAAAACCTGATAGAGCTACAAGGAAAAATAGACAAATTCACTATTATAGTTGGAGACTTCAACACCCCTGTGTATGAGAAACTGACAGAAAATCAGTGAGAATATAGTTGAAGTGAATAACACCATCAATCAACTGGATCTAATTGACATTTATAGACTACTTCATCCAACAACAGCAGACAATACATTCTTCTCAAGCTCACATAGAATATTCACAAATAGGGCTATATTCTGGGCCGTTAAATATAATTCAACAAATTTAAAAGAATAGAAATCATACAAAGTATGCTCTCAGATCACAGTGAAATTAAACTAGAAATCAGTAACAGAGAAGTAAATGCAAAATCCCATAATATTTAGACATTAAACAACATACCTCTAAATAATACATGGGTTGGAGCAATCTCAAGAAAATTTTAAATATTTTGAACTAGATGAAAGTGAAAAGGCATTTGGGTCTCTACATGTCCCTCCCCACTGCCCATACGCACAAAGGTAGGACATCATCCCTCCTCCACCCTGGCAGAAGACTGGAAATTTATTTTCTGGATGTTGCCTTGAACTCTGGACTCAGGACAGCAAGCGTAGCTGAGGGTGCTATAGAATAAGGGAAACTAATAATCTACACACCACTTTTCTGTTTTACTTTTCTGTTCTACTTCCCAAACCCCTTCTCCTACATGTTCTATAGAATAAAGTAACCAGAAATATGCCCCCATAGCAGCAGAATAATGGCCCCCCAAAGATGTCTGCATCCTAATCCACAGAACCTGTGAATATATTACATGGTAAGGGAAAGCTAAGGTTGCTAATCAACCTGGATTATTTGGGTGGGACCAATGTAATGGAAGGGTCCTAATAAGTGAGTGAGGTTGGCAGGAGTATCAGGATAATGAGATGCAATATGAGAAAGACTCCACTGGCCTTTGTGTCTTTGAAGGTGGAAGGGGACCATAGCCAAGGAATGCGGGACAACTCCATTTTAAAGAAGCTAGAAAAGGGGCACCTGGGTTGTGCAGTCAGCTAAGTGACTGACTCTTGGTTTCAGCTCAGGTCATGATCCCAGGGTCTTGGGATTGAGCCCCAACATTGGACTCTGCACTCAGTGCAGCGTCTGCCTCGGATTCTCTCTCCTTCCACCCGTCCTGCTCATGCTCTCACTGTTCCTCTCTCTAAAATTAATAAATCAATCTTTGAAAAAATAAAAAAAAGAAGAAGCTACAAAAAGCCAGAAAACAGATTCTTCCCTAGAGCCTCCAGAGAGGAACACAGCCTTGCTGACACCTTGATTTTAGCCCAGTGAGACTCTTGTCAGACTTCTGATCTCCAGAATTATGTTATAAATATATATTGTGTTAAGACAGACATTTGAGGTAATTTGTTACAAGAGCAACAGAAAACAAATACAGTCCCCCTTCCAGAAAGTGTAGACTTCTTCTCTTGAAAAGCTGACCAGTCCAAGGGGAAATTTTTATACCTACTGACATTTTGGAGTTTCCTAAAAAATAGCCAAGGGCCTTGTTTGATCATCCTATAAGGAAACCCCTCCCTTAAAAAGCCACACTCAGCCATGCAGTTCCTAAATCTGAATATTAATGGATAGGTAAGGATCATTAGACCCTTGGGAAAAGCTTTTAACATGAAAAAGATTCTAACAAATATACAGAAAGAAGGAATTTGAAGGAAATGGAGGCTATGCAGAGATAAAATTCATTTTAAAACAAACATAACTGATATCCTCAAAGAGATAAAATACTGAATCTATGAAATGGGATGCTGAAGTGGCACAAATGATCATCTTATCAAATCAGAGATCTTAAGATCTCAAAAGAATCACAGATTTTAGCCAATATCAAGATTTACTAATGATTCAAAGGATGCAGATAATTATGACATGCAGGCAAAACATGGAAAAGTTTGAAGTGGCCAGGGCAGGTCTTCAGATTCTTCTTGCCACCTTAGGACATGCTTTACCCAGATTTAACAAATAAGTTCCCAAGTTTTATACACAAAGCATTAATTACCACAAAAAAAGCTATTTTATTCACAAAAAAAATCTCCTTTTTATATGCTGACAATTTCATACCAGACCCTGACATTTTCAAGCAGGCTATGCCCCCATATACCCAAATATTCTAAAATTGTTTACCAAAAGCAACACAGCCAGACAAGGTACATCCTGGTAAAAAACATTCCAAAAATGATCATTCTTTCTGCTTATCAATACCATCCCATTGGTTTGTTCACAAGAAGATTTGACACGGTCATTTTTTCCCCTTTCCTCTAGCATTCCTAAGGAAGATTGGATAAGTAACAGACCAGCTGCTAACCCTTTTCCTTCCCAGATGGTATAAAAAGAAACATTCAGAAAATCTTGGAAATTAAGAATATGATAGTGGAAATAATATTTCAACAGAAAGAAAGGAAATCTCCCCAAAGATAGAACAAAAGGTAGGGATGGAAAACAGAAAAACAGCAACAACAACAACAACAATAAAATTAAATGATTGACCTAGGAGGTAAGCCAAGTAATAGAAATTCCAGAGAAAGGAAATAAGTTTTAACATGAGGAGGTGATATTGAAATAACAGCAAGTTTTCTTCCAACCAAGGCAAGTAAGTTTTTGGCTTGAAAGTGACCTCCTAGAGACCTGCACAATGAATTGAGGGGAGAGATTTTTAAAAATCACATCAAGGGTCATTGTCATGACATTTCAGAGTACCAGGGATAAAAAGAAGATCCTAAACCTTCTAGAGGAAGGAAAGAAAAAGTCTCAAATACAAAGGATCAGGAATCACGATGGCACCAGACTTCAATAGGAACACTGAAAGCCAGAAAACAATGAAGCAGTGACTTCAGAAATTCTTAGGAGAAATGATTTGCAACCCACAGGCATAAAAAAAAAAATATTAAGTGTGAAGGTCAATAATAAAAACTTTTTTTACATGCCAAATCTTGAAGTGACTAGAGAAATCCAACCAAACAGAGAATACTACTGAAAATAAGACTTAAGGCTTCATAAACAGACAATCCAGCCCAGAAGAGAGACAATGAAAATTCTGAAAATGATGATGAAGAGACCTCCTAAAATAACTATGAAACAAGAGAGAAAATAGGTCATGCAGAATGGAAAAGGAGGAAGGAAAATGGTGGATTCAGGAGAAACACCTGCAGTGTCTCCAACTGGATGTATAGATGAATAATGGATGGTTGGATGGATGTTTGGAGACAGAGCGAGGGCAAGAGAAAGAGAAAAGCTGGTAAGCTAATTGATATTTATCAAGTTTTGTTTTAAAGGATAAGCTCTGCATTCGTATATATATTGTTATGAATTATAATAGGTAGCACATTCATATGATTCAAAAAAAAAGCAGATGAATTCATCCACCCTGACCACCCCTTCCATATACATAACTATTTTTATTGGTTTCTTGCACGTCCTTTCAATATTCCGTTATATAATGAAGAATTTTATATACGTCACACTATATAAATCTGCAGGATAAGTTCTTTTTTTTTAAGATTTTATTTATTTATTTGACAGAGAGAGAGAGAGAGACACAGTGAGAGAGGGAACACAAGCAGGGGGAGTGAGAGAGGGAAAGCAGGCTTCCCGCAGAGCAGGGACCCCGATGCGGGGCTCGATCCCAGGACCCTGGGATCATGACCTGAGCCGCAGGCAGATGCTTAACGACTGAGCCACCCAGGCGCCCCTGCAAGATAAATTCTTATGAGTAGGAGTTCCAGGTCAGGGAATAAATGCATTTATAATGTTGATAGATATTGCCAAATTGCCCTGCATAGATATTTTAACATTTTGCAATCATACCAACAATGTCTGAAAGTGCCTATTTCCCCACAAATTTGCCAACAGCATGCATTGTAAAACTTTTAGGTTTTTGCTGCTCTGAGAAGTGAAAATGGTATATTCAGCTTTAATTTGCATTTATCAAACTATAAATTATATTTACCATCTTTTCATAAATATTTTCACATTTATATTTCTTTTCTGTGAAGTATCTTTTCCTGTCCTTTGCCCTTATTTCTATTGAGTCACTTTTTTTTCATTGACTTTTGTGTGTGTGAATGTATTGAGAGATCTACTCTTCTGACAAAAGAGTTTGGAAACTAAACAATATTATTTGGGATAGAGAGAAAGAAGGTTATGTGGGGCACAAAGGTGGAAGGGTTCCAAGGGCTTTTCCACAATAGGAGGTCAAAAAATTATACCTAAAAATCGGGGGGGACTTGGGTGGCTCAGACGGTTAAGCATCTGCCTTCAGCTCAGGTCATGATCCCAGGGTTCTGGGATTGAGTCACACATCGGGCTCCCTGCTCAACGGGGAGTCTGCTTTTCCCTCTCCCTCTGCTGCTCCCCGTGCTTGTGCTCTCTTGCTCTCTCTCAAATAAATAAATAAAATCTTTTAAAAAAATAATATCTAAAAATCCTAAGTCAAGAAATAGCATTATTCCCTGTTATTTTAAAATGTGGAGAAAAAACATTAAACAATAATTGAATGAGTTGAAAATGACTTCCTCTTAGGAATGGAATTAGAGAGAGAGCAGAAATAAAGCTGAGAATGACCATGTTTCATTAAGAGATTTAAAAGTGGAGTGATTTAAAAAAATTCTTTTTAAAGATTAGTATTTGTGGGGCGCCTGGGTGGCTCAGTCGGTTAAGCAGCTGCCTTCGGCTCAGGTCGAGATCCCAGAGTCCTGGGATTGAGTCCCACATCAGGCTCCCTGCTCAGCAGGGAGTCTGCTTCTCCCTCTGCCTGCCATTCCCCCTGTTTGTGTGCTCTCTCATGTCCTCACTCTCTCTCTCTGGAAAATACATAAATAAAATATTTTTTAAAGATTAATATTTGCATGTTCTGTTTCCTTAGATACAAAATCCTCTTCCTATGTTTACTGATAGTTATTGAGAATCGATGTAGGTGGTTTGCAAGATATGTCAGTAAAGAAATGTATCTGAGGGTGAGGAGAGGGGTGAGAGAAATGGGTGTTGATAGTCAAAGGTTATAAATTCTGTTATAGGTGAGTAAGTTCTGGGGCTCTAATGTACAGCATGGTGACTATAGGTACCGATACTGTTTTGTATGCTTGAAAACTGCTAGGAGAGTAGGTCTTAAAAGTTCTCACCACACACACAAAAAAAATGGTAACTATGTGAGGTGATGGATGTGTTAACTAACTTTACTATGGTGATCATTTTGTAATATATATGTACATCAAATCATCATGTTGTACACTTTAAACTAGTACACTTTAGGGACGCCTGGATGGCTCAGTCGCTAAGCATCTGCCTGCCGCTCAGGTCATGATCCCAGGGTCCTGGGATAGAGCCCCACATCAGGCTCTCTGCTCAGCGGGGAGCCTGCTTCTCCCTCTCCCACTCCCCCTGCTGTGTTCCCTCCCTCGCTGAGTCTATTTATTTATTTATAAATAAAATATTTTTTAAAAAGAGTAGTTTCATTAAAAAAAATAATAAACTTGTACACTTTAAACTTACACAATGTCATGTGCGAGTATATCTCAATAAAGCTAGGAAAAAGAAAGAACCGTATGTGACAGATCCAAATACAGACACGGGGCAAAGCCTCATTCTTTCACAGTTCTGCATCATTTCATCCAATCCCTCCCATGGACTTTTTTCATTCTACTCTGACTCTCTATACTAGTTTCCTAGAGCAGCTGTAACTAAATACTACAAACTGGGTAGCTTAAAACAATAGAAATGTATTGTCTCACAGACAAGGAGGCTATAAGCCCTAACGAAATCAAGGTGTCAGCAAGGCTCTAGGGGAGGATCTTTCCTCACCTCTTACTAGTTTCTGGTAGTTGCTGGCACTCCTTGGCTTGAAATGCATCAATCCAATCTCTGCCTTCATCAGCACATGGTGCTGTGTGTGTCTCTCTCTCTATGTCTAAATTTCCCTCTCATTACAAGGATGCCAGTCACTGAATTGGGTTCACCCTAATTCAGTATGACCTCATTTTATCTTGATTGCATCTGTAGACTCTATTTCCAAATAAGATGACATTCAAAGGTACCAGGCTTAGGACTCAAACATATCTTTTCAATCCACAATATTGCCCTAGCTAATCTTGTTGTTGATTCTGAAGTTTTTTTCTTTCTCTTTTCCCAAAGACTTCCCCTGGCCCCAGCTTCTCTGAAGCTAAACTAGGCTTCTCTTAGTAATACAACTGATTCAACAAATACCTCTTCTGAATCCACCCCAACCCATCTGCCCCAGGAAATTGTCCACTCCATTGGCCTGACCTAGTTCCTCCAAGTGGAAGCCCCACAGTACTTAATAGTTGTCTATTGGATTTGATATGCAAATGATACAAAGATCCCAGCATAAAAATAGAAGAAACAACAGTGTAATTGAAAGAGTACAGGGTGTAAAATCAGAAAGTCTGAACTCCAATTCAAATATAGATACTTAAAAATACAGGAGCAACCCAGACCTTCTAAATTTTAGTATAATGTTCTTCCCATCATTTCGTGGCTAGACAGTCTTAGATTGCCTGAATGCAGCAATATCACTGAATTGGGAACTTCTGAGGGGAAGAAAGCGGAGGAAAGGGAGGAGAAAGAAGGAAAAGGAACAGGAAACAGAGGAAGAGGAAATAGCAAAATACAGTGTCCACGATATCTGCTTTAACGATTGTTAAACAAATAGAGAAAAATCCCAAAGGCAGAATCTCTCTGAGAGCTTCCCTAAAGATGAATGGAAAGACCTTGGCTGCAACCAGCATGTGCTTCATGCTATTTTGGTTAGTGGGTGAGTCATACATGCTGGGGAGCGAATTTCTCAGGCTTTCAAATTTAAATGGGAGTAAATAGTCCAAGGCATTCATTTCAGCATGGAGTGTTTTCTCCTAATGTTCACAAAAAGAATCCATTGTGTTATGATTAGGTCATGCTTGATCCACCTTAGAAATGTTTTCAGAACCACAGAATATTTATTTCTCAGAGACTTCACCAAGGTTCAAGGAGGTCTGGTCAGCATACTTGCAAAGCCCCTGTGATCTTAAAAAGGCTAAGGCAAATCCTCCCCCTCCTTTGTAGGCCCACTGTTATTGTTACTCCATCTGCACTTGGGTAATGACGCCCACCTTTCCTTTCTAAATATAGAAAAGAGTAATTAATAAAGCCTAATTGCACTGAAAGAAAATCTTGCTTTTTTAAAATTTTGCTTCAGAATGATTGTGCCTCACATGTGTTTCGAACAAAAATTTTAGACCAGAATTTAAGCCTAATATTAATGACAAATTGCCATTTTTTTCTCAACCTATCCTGATTAATAAATACATAAATCTTATCTTCGAAAATTACATCTAAGATTATTCATGTAAATGGATTGTACTTCTAGACAGAACCACTGCATATGGATACCACAAATCTTCGATGCCAAAACTTTCAAGGATTTAGCTCCTAAAAATCAGCAAATCCAGGTCAAAATCAAATGCACTGAACTTGACCGAGTGGCTCTGCAGTCACAGTTTGGATTTGTAACTAACACACAAAAGGTAATTATTTCTTCTTACATTTGTTGCTTTGAAGGGACCTCGGGTGAAAGATTTTGGATGTGACAGAGTGACAATCAGGTATCTGTTAAGGATTAACTTGAATAAGATGAACTGGATGTTTTTCCCATTCAAATATCAAACCACAAAAATGGACATCTTTCTTGAGACAGATAAAACAACTTTAAGGAAAATTTAGGTTTAATACATCAATTCACATTTTCATTGTTTCTGTATAAGAATTTTTTTTAGACAAGAAGTGTAATTAAGCAACATGACAACTGACCTAAAGAGAAATATACATAGGTTTCCTTTCTTTTAATCTTTCCCTCCTTTAGAGGCAGATTCCTTGGCATATAGCAGCTAAATACCAAAAGAAATTAATAACATTGTCGTTGGTTTTATAGTAATCAATAAAAAATATTTAGTGGTGTCTAGGTGGCTCAGTTGGCTGAGTGCCCAACTCTCGGTTTCAGCTCAGGTCATGATCTCAGGGTCATGGGATGAAGCCCCATATTGTGCTCCACGCTTAGTGGGCTGTCTGCTTCTCTCCCTTCCCCTCTACCCCTTTGCCCCACACCCCCCCACTCCTCTCTCTCTCGCTAATAAATAAATCTTTTTAAAAATATATTTAAATTACGGGGCGCCTGGGTGGCTCAGTTGGTTAAGCGACTGCCTTCGGCTCAGGTCATGATTCTGGAGACCCGGGATCGAGTCCCGCATCAGGCTCCCTGCTCAGCGGGGAGTCTGCTTCTCCCTCTGACCCTCCCCCCTCTCATGTGCGCTCTCTCTCTCTCTCTCTCTCTCATTCTCGCTCTCTCAAATAAATAAATAAATAAAATAAAATAGTGTCTTTTAAAAATATATATATATATTTAAATTTTCTGATCAAACAAGGTTCCCAAGGATTATTGCTAACATTATTTTGTTAAACAGTGATTACAAAATAGCTCAGTGAAATATGGAGAAAGTTAAGTGAGACACCACTAATGGACAAACCAGGGTATTTTGGTTTTAGTGTCCAGTGTTTTCCTACACATCTCCATTTGTTCAAAGCATAGCATTGGGCATTTAGTTAAAAAAAAAAGTGAGGGGGATGGGAGAGGAGACATTACGTCTGTGTCCCTATACCAGTTTCTCTCTGTATATTGAAGGAACGGGGAGTGGGAGGATGAACGACTAAAGAAAATTAGTCTGGAGTAGTAAGGATGTCATAGGAAGATGAGTGTGTGTCATCTGAGGGAGCACAGTCTGGAGTTAGAAGGCCTTCTTTGTAGCCCACATCTCCTGCCTGTTGTGGGACACAGCTTCCTAATATCCAGTGTTTTCAATGGGACAAGTGAGTCCTTTATATGGATTGTTCCCATCAATCTGTCTCAGTGACAACCTGTGTCATTCTCAATACCTGTTAACTAGTTAATGATTCTGCACTCAATTCTTGTGTGTGTGTGTGTGTGTGTGTGTGTGTGTGTGTGTTTGTGTGCTTTGAGGAGAGGTGGTGGGGGGAGGTTTCTATACCAAAGAGCAAGTCTCTGACACCAGCTGGGTGTCCTATAATTCAACTCAATTCTGACCGTACGTACCTGGAATTGGCTTCGGATCCCACAAGACCCCTACAAGACACCGCCCCTCACTTCAGATGCCAATTGCAAGTCCAGGCTGTCACTTGTGCTTCTGACAGACTGGCTCTAGATCAGATGTTCCAGTGGCCCACTCCTCGGGTTCAGTTAATGTGCTAGAGTGGCTCATGGAGCTCAGGAACTGTAAGCTCAGTTTACTCACTAGATTACTGGTTTATTATAAAAGGATATAACTCAGGAACATCCAGATGAAACAGATGCATAGGGCACAGTATGCAGAAAGGGCACAGAGCTTCCATGCCCTCTGAGTGCACCAATCTCCCCCAATTGCCATGGGTTCACCAACCCAGAAGCTCTCTGAACCCCATGGTTTTGGGTTTTTGTGGAGGCTCCAGTACATAAGCATGGTTGATTAAGTTACTGTCCACTGGTAATTAAACTCAATATCTAGCCCCTCTCCCCTCCCCAGAGGTCAGGTGAGTGGGCTGAAAGTTCCAAACCTCTAACCACAAGCTTGGTCCCCCCACCCAGCAACCAGCCCCCATCCCTTGGTGACCTAGGAGCTTTCCAAGGGTCACCTCATTAACATAACAAAGACGCTTTATAGAGCTCATCTAGAAAATCCAAGGGTTTTAGGCTTTTTCTGGCAGAAATGGGGACAAATATCAAATACATGTTTCTTACTCTAAATCACAATATCACACTAGCTTACTTCAAGTTATATGCCTCCTAATTTTGGATGGTACCACAGAACCATCTCATCCTGTGTTGGTTCACAAACTGACCCTGCATGCAAGAGGACAAGGAGAGACTGAAGAGGCAGAGCACCCCAAGAGAACTTACTTAGGAGGCTTGTCTTGGGCCCTGCAAGAGGAGTAGACCTTCGTAGCCACTCGACAGGATCTTAAAAGTTTATATAGAAGCCTTAACGAGGCTCAGTCATATATTCAGGCCTCAGAATCCTTGCTCTCTCAAGGTGACCTAAGCCCTTGAAAATGGCTCCCACTGTGGGAACAATGGTCGAAAGCACATTCCAAGGACAGGGGACGATGAAGAACCTCCAATTCTCCGGGTCCAGCTTGCAGGTCACCCAGTGGCCATGTCCTCTCAATGACCTCCTGCAACATCCTGCCACTTTCAAATTAATATGATCACTGCTCTTCTTCTTCACTGGGCTTTTTCCTGGGCTGTGAAGAGCGGCTGGTCCCCACAACTGTTTCACAAAACAGGAACCGGGACCACACCCAAGGAATACACAAGCTGAACCCATGGTAAGCATTTTAAAATTTTAATGAGAACAATAAATTGTTAACATATGTTTAGAATAAGGTTTAAGGAGATAAAAAATTGCTATTAGTTACCTTGCTCTCAATCATAGGATGTTTAAGTTAGAAGGGAGCTTGGTGTTGAGAAAACAGGCACAGAGAGAGGGGTGGCATGTCCCAGGTCACAGTGGGTGGGCTATGGAATCAAGTGAGCACCCAGGTTTCTAGCCTATTTTCCCATTGCTCCCCACCACTCTGCCCTCTGTCCCATCATTACCCTGGATCTTAATCCTCCTCCTGTGTCTTCATGGCTTTAAAGGAAGAAAATAATCTTTTTCCTTCTTATTTAATTCAGTGTTAAAAGCCCACCAAAATCATGCTCAGGTCTTCACATTTAACTATTAGAGTAAAAAGATAAAAGAAAAAAAAAATGGAGACCCATGTGGTGACCCAAGTCCATGCCCGGACATACATTCCCTGAGAAAATTGCGCTCATCTGTACCAGGATACTTAAGAAACTTTTTTGTGTTTTTGACAGGAGTCACACATAACCAATGCATCCTTGGCCTCTGCTTCCACTAGAGGAGACCAGAGGTATGTGCCCAGTTCTGAATCTTGCCACATGTGGATCCTACGGCCTACAGTGGCTACCAACCTGATTCAGGACACATCGGTCTGCTAATTTCAGCTCTTGGTTTGGTAGCAGCCCTAATTACATTCATGATTTGTGAATCCAACTACAACATCCCATCTAGCAAGTAGAGGGGAGCTCCAAAGGGCTATAGAAAGGAGAAAGGTTTTAAAGGCAGAACAAGGAAGCCATCAACAAACTCAGAAAAGCATTATTTTGGTTGAGGTCACCTTCCCATGAAGACAGAAGGGTCTTACTAAGTGGATTACCTCATCTTGCTTTGAGGGATAGAGAGAGCCCCTGTGACAGATTACTTTATTGGTACTGATCAGAAAATTCCTGACTGACCAGTTACAACTACATTTCTGAGGGAGGTTGAAACTGTAATTATGTTAGGTGTTAAGCCCCAGTTTGGTGATATGGCCTAGCATAAGGGACTTCATTTTGGGCCTGTGGCTTTCTTTCTGACAAGGGAGACACATAATCTGGTGGCATATCTGTGGGGGTTGGTAGTGTTGCAGAAATGCCCCAGAAACTATCTCTGACCTCTCAGGCCAGAATCTAGAAAATGTGGTAAATCATGCTCTACTGGCAAGTAATTATAAATGGTCTGTTTGTATTAACTTTCTGAGATGAGGTCTTTTGTTTTTCCAATCGTTAAAGTGGCCACGAGATTGAAAATGCCAATACGAGTGAAATCCTTTGCAGGTATTTGATTAACTATTCATTCCACACATGCTATCTTGGTGATTCTCATAATTATTGTATTATTGACCCCATTTGACAGATGCAGACACAAAGCCTCAGGGAAAGTAAGTGATCCACCAATTGCCACTCGTCCCTTAAATGGGCTGCCCAGAAAGAGAAACAAAGTCTTTTACTTATACTCCTGAGTGTCTTTGTTTTCTCCCTTCATCACTTAATCCATGTTTCAATGTAGCCAGGGCAGCAGGGGTGCCCGAGCACCTGGCTCCAGGGGTCCCAAACAGACCAGGTTCAGCCACTCACCACTGACAAAATCCAAAGGCAGAGAGATGAGTGGTGGTGAAACAAAGGGATTTATTTCATGAGGCCAACACCGGGAAGACAGGGGACTGACATCTCAAAGACTGTCTCCAAAGTGCCAAAAATACTTCCAGGTTTACATAAGAAAAATGGGGGACAAAGTTCAGTGGGTACATGCAGGTGGACTGTCAGTATCGGTCAGGTGGATCATTGTCCTGGAGTCAGTCACACATGGTCCTGGCTCAGGGCAGTCCTTATTGCTTGAGGGGGGTAGTTTCGGTTCCCAACACAGGGTCTTTTTCCAACCTAAGAGATAAGCTGGAAAGAACTTAATTAGAAAGTACAGACTGAGGTCAAAATGGAGGTCATTGAAGTCTACTTTCATCAACACCATTATGTTTATAGTTTACACTAAATAGGGCTTAGATCTAGTAAAACTTCCCTAGAAGCCCCAGCCCCTCTCTAGACTTCAGCCAACAGCTCAGCAAAACAGTAGGGTCTCTCATCTCACTCTGGTTCCAGTTGCACATACCAGACATTGTCCAGACAAACTAAAAAGACTCTGAATAGACCAGGATGATTAAAAAAAAAAAAAAAGTGAGGAGGATGACACAGAGCTCCCCCCACAACTTTTAACATTCATTCATTCATTTCTTTGTTCATTCCTTTTCATTCATTCATTGACTCAAATAATTAACTCAAATAATTGACTCAAACACCTATTTGAAAATTAAATAAGTATAATATTCATTGCCTGTCCCCAAGGAGTTTGCAATCCATCCAGGGAGTTTATGTATATACAAAATCTATTAGCAGTATTGTAACCAGGACCCAAAGGTACAAGAGCACCCTGATCTCGGGGGTCCAAACAGACCAGGTTCAGCCACTCATCATTGACAGAATCCAAAGGCAGAGAGATGAGTGGTGGTGAAACAAGAAAGGAATTTATTTCAGTGAGGCCACAACCCAGAAGACAGTGGACTAGTGTCCCAAAGGTTGTCTCCAAAATGCTGAAAATACTTCCAGGTTTACATAAGGAGAATGTGGAACAAAGGTTGGTGGGTATGTGCAGTTGGGCAATAAAGGTCAGGTTGATCATTATCTTGGGGTCAATCATGCAGGGTCTTGCTGGCTCAGGGCAGTCCTTATTGCTTGAGGGGGCAGTTTTGTTTCCCATCATGGAATGCTTTGCCTGCAAGGTCTTTTGCCTGAGTTAAGAGATGAGCTGGAAAGAACTTAATTAGTTAGAAAAGTACAGACTGAGGTCAAAATGAAAGTAAAGTAACAATTGTGTCCTATCTCAGTATCTTGTACTTCAGAGTGTGTAACATGGAATTTTATTACACATACAGATTATAATTTTTTAAAAAGGATCTTCTCGGGACACCTGGGTGGCTCAGTTGGTTAAGCGTTGACTCTTGATTTTGGCTCAGGCCATGATCTCAGGGTCATGGGATCGAGTCCGTGTTGGGCTCCTGAGCTGGGTGTGGAGCCTGCTGGAAATTCTCTCTCTCCCTTCCCCCTCCCCCCCACCATGCCCCCACCCGCTCATGTATGTGTATGCACTCTCTCTCTCCAAAAAAGAGTCTTCTCAGTGCTATTTACTGAATAATCTTGTGATGCTGTCTTAATCTTAAATTAAATTTGCCTATAATTCATTCATTTTCATTAATATATGGTATTTCCTTGTATATAAATATACCTCAGTGTCTATATTCTATTCAGGATGGATATTTGTGTTGTTTCCAGTTTAGGGTGATTAGGATATAACCCAGTGTTTCCTCTTCCATTGTAGCTCTGATGTTAGGGTACATTGTCCTCATGCCTCTCTCATGCTCACTCTGAAATACCTAAGTGTGGATATTTCATACTATTTTTGCCAGTAATAGAGTCAGCCCCTTAAAAGAGAACCTATTGAATGGTCTGGCTTCCCAGATGGCGCTCCCACATCCACCAGCTGCCCAAGAACACTGGCCCCACTGGAAAGAAGCGTGTCATTGGTGAAAAGCTGTAACCCAGGGGTCCAGAGTGTAGTTAGTGAGTGTGAGGAAGAGCAGACCTGTCTGAGCTGTTTTTGTACAAGGAGATAGAAGACCTCTGGCAGTTGTCAGGGAAATCCCTGCCATAAACCTCTCCAAGCTGCTCTGAAGACAGGCTGCAGATTTTCCAGTGGCATTAACTTTTAACCTCAGTGCCCAACACATCCCAATAAGCTCTGATGTCACAACTATGCATCCTCAGAGACCATACCTCAGTGTCCCAGCCTAGTCTGTCACCAAACCCAAGCTGCCTCACCAAAGAACTCTCCAGATAGTCTAGGGGCCCAGGGCTACTGGAAAATTAATTTAAAGGACCAGTTTGCCTTTGGACTTGATAATTGAAAAACTGCATTAAACCCACTAACTGGAAAACAGTAGCTTGAAAGTGATGGCTTAAATTTGCCATGGCAGAAATATAATATTCAGGTAGAATGATTTATGATTGATAATCAAAGAACATTTCTTTGGTTTTTGATTGTTTGCTGTTTGTCATGCAGGCCTGCAACAAATTTTAAAGGCTAAAATTGTTTGAATTGATTGTTCTAGGGTACAGTTTTAATATACTTTACCAACTAATATGTTGATTGGGAAGTATCATAAAATTCAAAGTATAAAATTTAGCTAGGGCACTGGCTAAAGTTGACATTTTGTTTTGTAGTTCATATCATCAGCTATTTGCTTATTGTATTAGAAAAGCATTGCTGCATTTCTAATTTAGATCTTGTGAAAAAAAGAAAAGACAGCAGGTCCCAAAAAGAGTCACTTGTGCTAAGGCCCACATCACCTAACCAAGACTTACTACCTAACCTAATTACAGTTTCAGCCTCTCCCAGGAATGTAATCTTAACCAGTCAGTCTGGAATTTCCAGATCAGTGCTATTGAGGTGATCCATTTGATAGATCCCTCCTGTCCCCTAAAGGAAGGTGACCTTGCCTGAAATAATCCATCCTTTGCTGGTAACTTTCTTGTCCTCCCTCTCCTGCCTATAAGCCTTCCATTTCATACAGTTTCTGGGAGCTTCTTTCTATCTGCTGGATGGAATCCTGCCTGATTCATGAATCATTGAATAAAGCCAATAAGATCTTTAAATTTATTCAGTTGAATTTTGTTTTTTTCAACAATGTTTAAGTTCTTTAATTATGAAATAAATCATTTTGTAATAACCAATATTCACTTGCCACAGAAAATTCACAAAGTAGTACTTTTAGGTCACTAAATGATTATTTTAGTAGACATAAATTTTATTTTATAGACATCAATTTTAGGTCACTAAATGATTATTCACTGTATATTTTATAGGAAGTGTTTATTATGGAAATTCATCATTATAAAAATAACTCCTATTAAAATTTAGAGTAGCAAGTATATTATTTTGAACTTAGTTTTATTTTTAAATAAATGGTATTTAAGCATTATAAATGATATAAAAATTTTCTACATACACTTCACCACCTTTCCCTAATGTTAACATCTTACATAACCAACATAAATGATCAAAAACAGGAAACTAACATTGATACAGTACTATTAACTAATTAAAGACCTCATTCAAATATTACCAGTTATCCTAGTAATGTGTTTTCCTGGTCCAGAAAAAGGGTCCAATCCAGGATTCTGCACTGCTTTTGGTTATCATGACTCCTGAGTCTCTCAGTACAGAACAGTTTTGTTTTGCTTTGTTTTATTGATTTTTTTTTCCATGACTTTGACAATTTTTAAAAGCATAGGCCATTTACTTTGTGGAATGTCCCATAATTTGAGGTTGTGTTATAATAAAATATATATATATGTTTAGTCTTTGTCCCCTGTTCCTGCCATTGTACTCCTAAAGTCTTTGGATTTCTTGAGAGATAGCAATGTCTTTGTTATGTTAATGTGGTTACTTCTAACCCTAGGATGGGGTTGGTTGCCAAAGAAAACAAAAACAAAAACAAAAACCAACCTTGTGATTAGAGGGTTAGAACATTCAGCCTCTGTGGAGCGGAGAAGATCTGGAGACAGAGATTAATCACCAATAGCCAATGATTTAATTAACCATGCCTACATAATGAAGCCTTGACAAAAAAACTTTTGAATAACAATGTTCTGGGAGCTTCTGGGTTGGTGAACACATCAATGTGTTGGGATAGTGGCATACCTAGAGAGGGTCATACCTAGAGAGGGCACGGAAGCTCTGTATAAAGCTTCCCACCCACCCACCCTTCAATACTTACCCTATACATCTCTTCCATTTGGTGTTTCTTGAGTTGTACCCCTTATATAAAACTAAAATTGTTAAGTACAGCACTTTCCTGAGTTCTATGAGCCGTTCTTGACTGAGCCCCTTAAAACCTATGGGGTCTATGTTAACTCCAGATAGTCAGTGTCAGAATTGAATTGAATTGTAAGACACACTGCTGGTGTCACAAAATTGGTCTTGGAAAATGACATGCAGGGTTATCTGATGTCTCCTCATGATAAATTTAGGTTATGATTTTTTGTAAGATTACCAGAGAAGTGATGTTGAGCCCTTCTCAGTACATCATGTCAGGAGGCACATGACACTGATGTCTCATTACTGAGATGTTAACCTTGATCACTCGGTTGAGGTAGTGTCTTTCAGGTTTCTACACTGTAAACTTATATTTTCCCCAAACCTATTATTTGTGTTTCACATTCTAAGATAAAATATTAAACTATCCACAACTTCTTCCCAGGTGTCAAAAATAATTTTTTTAATTACCAAGGATAAGAAAATAGAAATCCATTAGATAAAATTAAGAAAATTTATTTGTATAATTGAACAACTCTTTGGAGAAAATAGATGAGATGCAAGAGGAAAAAAGAAAAAGATCCAGAATTAATAGTTTCAGCAGAATGTAACATTGAAATGTCACTGATTGGACAGAATCTGAATTTACTTTCTATATCGATGCCAATCATAAGAAAGCAATTGCCATTTAAACTTGAAGAGAGGGGCGCCTAGGTGGCTCAGTCATTAAGTGTCTGCCTTCGGCTCAGGTCATGATCCCAGGGTCCTGGGATCGAGCCCCACATTTGGCTCCCTGGCGGGAAGCCTGCTTCTCCCTCTCCCACTCCCCCTGCTTGTGTTCCCTCTCTTGCTGTCTCTCTCTCTCTCTGTGTCAAAATAAATAAATAAAATCTTTAAAAAAATAAATAAACTTGAAGAGAAAAACCCAAGACTCCATTAAACCTAATGTACTTTCTATGAATGCAAGTACACATCCATATAACTTCAGTATTCAGAGGACTGGTTGATAATTATCCACCTCAAATACAGATAACAAGTTTTGAGGAACATTACATACAAATTCTTCCAAATGACAAAAAAATAGTGCTAAAACTTTTTACTTCAAAGGAGTTTGTATTCTGTCTCTATGTCAAAGTCTTTGGGAGTAGAAAAAAATCAACTGGAGTTTGACAATAGTACAAAGATTGGCAACACTTATCACATGCTCTTAGTAAAGATGAAGAAAATTAAATGCATATCAGAAAGAGTGGTAGGCATTTAAAATTGAACTATGATTTTAAAATATAGCTATAATTATTAATGCTACAAAACAGAAACTATTCGAAAGTAAGATCGAATATCATGTGCAATTGTTAAACATAATACAGATGATTCTTGTTTTATGGTGAAAAAAATTTATATTTATATTTAGCCAGCTGGACTCAACTTAGATGATCCCAATTTTGTTGGCAACATCCAAAGAATCATGGTCAGGAGCCAGTCAAACATATGCCTTCTTATCTCCATCAGGACTGATCAGGGTGTTGACCTTGGCCACATCAATGTCATAGAGCTTCTCCACAGCCTGTTTGATCTAGCACTTATTGGTCTTGACATCCACAAAGAACACAAGTGTGTTGTCTTCTGTTTTCTTCATGGCTGACTTAGGAGTCAGGGGGAACTTGATGATGGCATAGTGGTCAAGCTTGTTTCTCCTGGGGTGGTCTTTTGAAGATATCTGGGCTGCCTTTGAAAACAGTGTCTTGGAAGGTAGGTGACTTGTGGATCTTCTTTATTTTTTTGACTAGACATCTTTTAGCACCACTTTCTTGGCCTTCAAAACCTTTGCTTTAGCTTTGGCTTGGAAGGAACAGGGGCTTCCTTCTTTGCCATTAGCACCATCTTTGTGAAAGGGAGGTGATTCATTTTTGGTGCAGCAATGCTAGTACTCAGATCATCCAAGAATTTTATGAGCATAATGATGGGAATTTTCTTCATCTGGCAGGAACCAAAACAAATAATAATATTGAAGGCAGAACATTTTCTTAGAATCCAAACATCAGCAGCAAATCATATATCATTTGAATTAGGTAAGAAGTGCTAAATATTTCTCACCTATTTTAGATACAACTCCTGATACAAGCTATGTAGAGCAGATTATAATTATTACCAGATTTTTGGATTCCAAAAAGGCAAGACATGTCTGTAGGTGAATATTTTGTGGGTTTGTTCAGTAATGACATGAATAGAAAAGACTGTGTTTTTAATAATGTTGACTGCTGCCGCCCTACAGAAACTTCCAGAATAACCTGTTGGTCAAGCAAAATCAAGCGTATTAGGCTTAAGACAGCAAGGGAGAGCACCATCTTAACAGAGTCTTAGTGTCTCAGCAGGGGAATGCTTTTGGGTCTGGGCTCAGGTAATTTAAGGCAAGTCCTTCAAGGCGGGGAAATGGTGAAGATTGGCCAAAGTCTGTGATGTAATACTTTAGGATTGGTTGACACAGCAGGTCTTAAAACAAGTCTGGATAAACAAATTCTTGTCCTGATAAGCAAGTTGTTTGTGCAGGTGAGCACACAGTTTTTTTGACAAGACTAGCTCTTTGCCACAATGAGACAACTGTTTGCCTTGATAAATTGGTTTGCAGGAATTTCCTGAAGCAAATGATGAAGTTAGTTATTTATTGGTATTCAATCTTATCTTCCTAGGCTAGGATTTCTTGGAGAAAAACAGTTACATTGTGTTGACACAGATAATATCAGTTCTCAGCAGAAGGTCTACAAAAACTGAATTTAGACAAAATAATATGGATGATTAGGGGATATGACAATGCCACAAATATACATGGGAAACATAAGGGATTACAGCAGCAAATCATGAAGAAAATTTACAAAACATTCTATATTCCTTGTTTTATTTAAACTTGATAGAAAACATGCAACAACTTTTTTGGCTTCTGCGTTAGTGTTGATTGAAATTTGAAGCCATTTTTGAAAAAATGATGAGAAAGTCAAGCTGAAGCTATCGTGACACTAGAAACTCACTTAAGGTGGGGGTGCCTGAGTGGCTCAGTCAGTTAAGTGTCCTACTCTTGATTTCAGCTCAGGTCATGATCTCAGGGTCCTGGGATTGAGCCCTGCATCAGGCTCCGCACTTGGTGGAGAGTCTGCTTGAAGATTTCTCTCCCTCTCCTTCTGCCCCTCCACCCCCCCAAAAATAAATAAATCTTAAAAAAAAAAAAAAAAGAAGTAAAGAAACTCACTTGAGGGAAGAAAGCAATGCTCTGTTAGAAATTACTGTGATAGGGCGCCTGGGTGGCTCAGTGGGTTAAGCATCTGCCTTGGGCTCAGGTCATGATCCCAGGGTTCTGGGATCGAGCCCCACGTCGGGCTCCCTGCTAGGTGGGGAGCCTGCTTCTCCCTCTACTTCTGCTGCTTTCTCTGCTTGTGCCCTCTCTCACATGCACTCTTCTCTCTCAAATAAATAAATAAAATCTTTTAAAATTTTTTAAAAAGAAATTTTTGTGACATTAATTGTTACATATTTCTGCAACACAAATGAAAGTTGGTCTTTTTTTTTTTAAAGATTTTATTATTTATTTGAGAGAGAGAGATAGAGAGCATGAGAGGGAAAAGGGTCAGAGGGAGAAGCAGACTCCCTGCTGAGCAGGGAGCCCGATGTGGGACTCGATCCCGGGACTCCAGGATCATGACCCGAGCTGAAGGCAGTCACTCAACCAACTGAGCCACCCAGGCGCCCTGAAAGTTGGTCTTGAAAATAACCAGTTTGCATTTATTTGCTCAGTACTGATTTGGCATAATAGTTTGGGTAAAATTTGATGTTAAATGCAAAATGACACAGGAAAAATTCAATGTACGTGATGCAATTTGTAAACATCAAAGGAATTATACATATTTTGAGGACAAAGCAATAATGTTTATGAAAAATATATTGATACTGAACAAACTGCAGAATCTCTTGACATTGATGGCAACTCTCCTAGTATAGGCACCACCAAAAAGGAGTAAGAAGTGTCAACTTAGAATTCCATCTACAATCCAAAATTCAATTCCAAATTTAATTTTCTTTTTTCTAAACTAGCTATAACAATATTTTCTTCAAAGGAAAGTCTTAAAATGCTGAAAGAATATAATGGCCTCTCAGTGTTACAGATGGCCAGTGTAACCCAAAGAATTCCAATGAATAGGAGCTATTGACTAATAGTTGAAATTGCCTGGTGAACCAAATAAGGGAAATGATACTGATGGGAATTCAACGTATAGGAAACTAAAATCCTAAATTGATTTCTAAAATCTACACTTAGAATACTCTAGCTGAGGTATCGCAATATATTTGCAACAATGATTTACCCAACACATTTCCAATAATGTTTTGTAGCTCCCAGGATAAATTTCACCTTGCAGTTGCAATTGCGAATGGACAATTTTATAGCTTCATGAAAATAAAATTTATTAAATGTATACAATGTCATGAGAAAAACTGTTTCATTTCTTTAGAAAACAAGACACTAAAGCCAATAGGCACTGAAACTGTCATAAAGAATTTTATCTCTGTGAAAGCAAGATGTAAAACTATTTTATAACTAATGGTTAAATCCTACTGGTTTCTTAAGTATTCTAGTGAGTTATTATTATGATTAAAAATTTGTACCTCCTTTATTGTGTGTTCAATAATTTAATTTGTATAATTTATATAGAATGAACTCAGGCTTACTGTAAATTTTATTATTAAAAAATAAATAATATACTATCTTCTAAAAATTGTACTTGAGGAAAAGAAACTAACTGTATTTAAGGAAAGGACACTTTTTTCCTAATTCACACAAAGGCTGCATATGGGTACCAAAGCATAGTCTCAAAATGTTAAAAACATAATTCTTATATAAATAGATAATAAGCCCATATCAAAGATTTTTAAACCTATTAATAAGGAAACCAACAGGATGACAAAAACAGTTCAAAGGAGAGTTTAAGAAACTGGAATTTTTACAGGAAGTGGGGAGAAAAGTCATGTTGAAATAAAATTGTTAATTTAGACAAAGGTATACAGTGGTTAAAATCCTACAGGGTAATAAAACCATAACCTTCAGGTTTATCCTTCCTACCAAACAAAAAAGAAAATCATGACCCCAAATCAGCTTTCAGAATTTTAAAATCTCTGGGTTCTAATGAATTGTATGAACAAGCTTAAGTTCCCAGAGTCAGATGACCCTTAGGTGGGCTTGTTTAAAAATGTTCTTAACATAACATTAATCACCCTTTGATTTATTTCCAAGTTTGGGATAATTTTTCATCACATGGGCTAATGATAGCCTTGTATATTCACAATGAAGCAGGATTCAGCACTGGTGATATCAAAAACAAAACAAAACAAATTTTAACCTACAAATCACAAAGGAATAAAGAAGACTCTACTGATGATTTTGCAGTGACATGGAGGAGAGGGTTACACTGCATATCCCACAGCAAATCATCTTTGAGATCCCAGGAAATACCCACACCCCATGCTCCCATCCAGCCTTCCCACACACTTCCCCTATCTTCTTTTTCCTAATGCAAAGAAATACAGCTTTCTGCAGTGTTGTAGCCTCACACCAAGCAGCCTCTAAGCAAAAAAATGGTATTTCATACTGATGGGGTTCAAGACACGGCACCCCAAAATATGGCACCTTGGCACATTGGATATCTTAAAGTGAAGGAATCTGAGAAAACCACAGAAGCAAGAAGGTCACTGTGACCTCCGCCCCTTCCCCTTTTTCCCTGAAACAGGTCATAAATCTCCCAAGTGAAAGGTCCCTTCCCTGTACCAGGAGGGAGGAGGACATGCTTATCACCAGAGACAGGGAAATGGGGGCTGAGAAATCTGATAAATAAACCTTGTTAAACTAACGCTTATCTTCCTAGTTACTTCTTCACCATTAACCACCACCCCTAGCCCAAGGCTTGTCAATTCCTCACGGATTCATTATTTCTTTGTCTGAAGGTTTAAAGCTCCCTACTCTGGTCACTGCTTTGGGTCTTCATTCTCTCATGAAGGCTCCCATGTACATGTAAATATCCAATGAAATGTGTATGCATTTCTCCTGTTAATTTGTTTTATATCAGTTTAATCTTCAGACCCAGCCAGGGACCCAAGAGGGTTGAAGAAAACTTTTTCCTCCCCTACAATACATTAGGATCCAAAATAAAAAATGAATTTTAAAATCGTTGTTTTCTTTTTGTCACCATTGGTCAAAACTGACTGGCCTTGGGCGCCTGGGTGGCTCAGCCAGTGAAGGGTCTGCCTTCAGCTCAGGTCATGATCCTGGGGTCCTGCATCAGGCTACCTGCTCAGCAGGGAGCCTGCTTCTCCCTCTCCCTCTGCTGCTTCCCCTGCTTGTGCTCACTCTCTCTCTGTCAAAGAAATAAATAAAATCTTTTAGAAAAAAACTGACTAGCTTTGCCTCAAAATAAAGTTAAATTAAAATTAAAAATAATAATTTTTTTAAAATAAGGATAAGATACATTGGCTTGTTTCCAGTCATTATTTCTTGAACACTGACTCTGTATTCCATGCTTTCACACGTTACCTCACTCAGTATGAGAAGGTAGGCCGATATTACTATAACCATTTAACAAATTAAGCAAGTGAGCCTCAAAGAGGCTGACATGTTATAGGTAATAATAAATAGCAAGGCTTAGATAGAGATCCAGGTCCTCAAATTCCAAGTCCAGAACTGATTACTTATTGCTAAACTCAGAAGCTATAGCCCTTTTGTCCTACTCATGTAAATCTATGAATTGATGCTCCATCTAAAGTACTGCTTGGAATCTGTTGACTATTTCTTCTACTGCAGGATTTCTTAACCTTGGCACCATTGACTTTTTTTTTTTTTCCCCAGGAGGCTGTCCTGTGCACTGTAGGATGTTCAGCAGCATCTCTGGCTTCTATTCACTAGATGCCAGTAGCGCTTGCTCCCGGCCTTCCCTACCCCCAGTCATGACAAAATCGGCTCTAGTTGAGAACCACTGTTTCACCCTGTGCTACATTCCTTTGCAATTTGCATCCCCCTGTCTGCCTTTCAGTCTGTGAGAACACATGGTATCTCTGATTTGGCGTGCTGATGTGGAAAACCTCCCTGCCTGCACACTCTACTGGGTCCCTCTGGACTTCCCGTCAGCTCTGTGCCTGCAGTAACCAACATCCTCACTGTGAACCTTTATCCGTTCTTGGAGGGTGTCCAGAACCTACTTACATCAGCTTGATTCTGTGTGCTAGCTCATCCAATCTACTTGATGCAGTGGCTATCCAAGACCAGAGGTTAAAATTGAATTGGCTGCCCAAGAATGATTTACTGGAGGCTTCTGGAAATGTCTCCCACAACTGGATTAACTATTTTGATTAATTTGACCTGTCAGTTTGTTGGGAAGGAAGGGAATAGTCATTTAATTTATTTATTCACTTAATTTATTCAACTTAATAATTTATTTAGGTTCAATCATTTATTTACTTAACTAATATTTAGACTGAGATAACTTGCTTTGGACTAAATTAAACAGTTAAAATGATCTGATTAGGAGTCTTTTTAGACTCAAGCTGAATGCCGCTTCTATTTCAGTACAAATTGTTTCATATTCTTTATTCTCCAGAGAATATAGCTCAGTTAATAAATAATCACAAGGGGCGCCTGGGTGGCTCAGTTGTTAAGCTTCTGCCTTCAGCTCAGGTCATGGTCCCAGGGTCCTGGGATCGAGCCCCGCATTGGGCTCCCTGCTCCGCGGGAAGCCCGCTTCTCCCTCTCCCACTCCCCCTGCTTGTGTTCCTGCTCTCGCTATCTCTCCGTCAAATAAATAAATAAAGTCTTTAAAATAAATAAATAAATAAATAAATAAATAAATAAATAAATAATCACAATTTTCAGAGGCTATTTTTAACCACTCTCTTCTCTTTTTGTTGCAGAGAGGGCAAGATAAATTTTTTCCTTAAATTTCAAAAACTATTTTAAAAAATAAATGTTTGAGAAACACTTGTGCTTGTATGACGATGCCTTTCAAGCAAGAAAGGGTGTCATTCACTAGTATGTACATAGAACTCAGTACAATAAATGTGTGTCATTGTCTGTCCATAGTGGATTTCCTGTGTGATGGAGGGAAGAACAGGAGCAGACAGACCAGAGGGTTCATGTCACACTAGATTTCTTAGGAAGCTCGTAAAAAGGATTTACTGTATTTTGATTAATCCATCCTTCATCCACCTTGAGTGTCTCCATGGCAACCAGATATTTGTTTCCCAAAGATGGGCTTTCAGACTGTGGAAGGTTCATTCAGCTCTATACAAAACCCTCTGTATTCCTGAAAACCACATCTTTGAAATTCAGCCCACATAGACAACCACTCCCAAACCCTTGTCTGTGTTACTAATCCTAATGCTACTATCATCTTATCAATGACCAGACATGATCAATTTTTTGAAGCATTTTCTCAGAACCAACAGGGGCATCTGTTTCACTCTATTCCTCAAAAACATCAAGTGTTTTAAGCTTAGCTTAAAGGAGGCTAGTTGAGTAGTCATTTTGAGGTTTTCATTCCTTACCTGGTTAGAGTATTTCAGAGCACCCACCAATTGATCAATCCTATAAATAAAAATCATCTTTCATCAAAAATTAATGATTCTGGGTGCCTGGCTGGCTCAGCCTCTAGAGCGTGAGACTCTTGATCTCAGGGTTGTGAGTTCAAGCCCCACATTGGTTAAAAAGAATTAATGATCCCTTTCTCAAAACCCAGTTATAAAGTAGAAAATAATTGAAGGTGGACTAACATGCAAAGAACACACATTTTATAATGAGGTTGCACACTAGTTGGAAACCAAGCAGAAATGAGGACATGGAGACCCAAACTCCCAACACACAGCTCTGTATACCCCACAGCAGGGTTGCCTTTCTTCGTTCACAGGGGATCCTGAGTAGTGCCCTGATTACGTGAGATGTGTGAGTCTTTCACTCCATGGGAAAGGGAACCCCTCTGTCCTGCCTTCTCCCAAACGCTCTACTTTTCAATATGGAAAGATGCATCAGTGGATGGATGGATGGATGGATGGGCAAAAAGATCTATGTTAAAAATCTGGAAAACATACACCTTTTTGAAAAAAATTACATATCCAAAAATGGTGTTATCTGGGGAAAATTTCACTTTATGTACCTTGTATTCTTTTCTTTTTCATGACCATGAGTTACTTTTAGAATCCACAAAAACAATAAAAACATTTCCATTTTGGAAACAAAACAAAACAAAAACAAAAACCTCAAAAAAAAATTGTTCTTCAAAGTTCAAAGTCTACTCCAAAGTAAATCTATTTCTGATGTAAAACAAACAAAAAAATACCTGACCATTTATGCCATTGTGATACAGTTCCTAGGGTTTGCACAATTTCTCTCATTATTTTATTTTTTTTAAAAATCACCAAATGGTTTGTAATATCTTTATTAATGAGTAAGGTAATAAAATTAGGTTCTTTTACCCATATTATATGACCAATAATTTAAACTTTTTTGGCACACAAGTAATATTGAATTAGTTTGACACACAGTTTAGGAATCATAACTTGAATTATTGGAATTCATTTGGGAAACCCAGCCTCACTTAAAATTGCTGCTGTCTGCAGTGTAATAAATGTGATCGATGGCCTTCTGCAGCAATGCAGTCTAGCTGCTCCTCCATTTCTGGGAGAGGCCTCTTTGTGTGTGTGCATGTGCATATTTCTTGAACATTCTGCATCTGTTTCCAACAGGAGCTACTTCTGAGCCTCCTGTTCACAGTTATTTAAGAATAGCCTGTTATTTTCCAATCATAATGGATCAATTTAGATTGTCTGTAGGAAACGAATCTCGTTGAAGATTGATGACTTGTAAAAGAGTAAAAATACACACAGAGCCCGTACCCATTCCATCTCACTCAGTTCTTTGTCATTTGGAGCTAGAAGGAAAAACTGGTTTCTGCTGGTACCCAGAACTTTCAGTGATCATCAAATTGGGCAAATTAAAACCAGAAGACTTAAGTTAGTTTCATTGTTGTCTTTTAAGGACTAAATGTTTAAATAAACTTCCAACAAAGTAAAAGCAGATTTTAGCCAACGTCCCCCTGCCCACCCAAACATCCATTCAGCATTTCTGATCCTGGCTCTCCTTTTTCTTTCCATTGTACTGATCACTTCAATTAGTAATTTTAGGAACAAATTATCTGACATACCTCTTGCAATTGGTTACAACATACCTGTGTACAGGGATAAAGCAGAAAACTCAAATATGCTACCTTGTGAGACATTAAGCTCATAAATCAAATCACTTCTCCAAATATGAATATAATAATAAATATAAACATATTTATAAATAGAAATAAATATTTGCAAAGAAAGATTGAACTACACAGGAGCTTTGCCAGGCTTTTATCTTAAATGCAATTGTAAAACCTTAAGTCATAGACTTTTTAATTTGGAAAAAATCTTAGAGAAAATATTTTGTATATGGCGAAACTGGTAGGTTGAGGCTGACAAAGCTGTAATGTGAGTTAGTAACAAATCAGACCTTCCCTGAAATCTTTCCATCCTACTATTCTGCTTTTGCTCAGTTGGGGGGTGAGAGGGGAGAAAGGCATGTATATGACCTTCCTCATTTAACACAAAAAAATCTTACGAGGTGCATATTATTGTCCTGATGAAAGCAGTAAGGAAACTAAGACTGAGAAGTTACATAATTTGTCCAAGGTCACACAGCTACTAATAGAAGTGGAATTTGAACCTCGTTTTTTTTTGTTTGTTTGTTTGTTTTTTTAAGATTTATTTATTTGACACAGGAGAGAGAGCGAGAGCGAGAGAGAGAGAGAGAGAGAGAAAGAGAGAGAGAGAGTGCGCACAAGTAGGTGTCTTGCTGAGCAGGGAGCCCAAAGCAAGGCTCAGTCCCAGGACCCTGGGAACATGACCTGAGCTGAAGGGAGATGCTTAACCGACTGAGCCACCCAGACGCCCCTGAACCTCAAACCGTAACTTTTTTTTTTAAGATTTTATTTATTTATTTGACACAGAGAGACAGCGAGAGAGGGAACACAAGCAGGGGGAGTGGGGTAGGAAGAAGCAGCCGGCTTCCTGCTGAGCAGGGAGCCCAACGCAGGGCTTGCGATCCCAGGACCCTGGGACCATGACCTGAGCCGAAGGCAGACACTTAACGACTGAGCCACCCAGGCGCCCCTCAAACTGTAACTTGCTGAATTCCATGAACAGCTTCTGTCCTTACCCACATGCAAGTTCAGGCTATTGATGAAAGGTATTGAAGAAAAGAGAATATTTTCCTGAAGACTGGGGGAGATCCATTGAAGAAAAGTCACATCATATATCACAGTAGACAAAACTTGATAAAATTCCTTAGATATTTCTGTTATTTTCCACAAAGTTTCTTATCCTCAAAGGTACTGGGTTTCTTTCCTATGATGTTACAAGGGGAAAAAATTATAACTGCTTAATTAATATATACTAAAGGCAAGGTTTATGTGGAAAGATTGCTTATCACCATGGCTGCACACATAGAAATGCTGCAAAAATTTTACTTAAAAAAAAAAAAATAGGGAGAAGGGAAAAACATTGCCTAGCTTAAAGTAAAAACCCAAGGTGCCAAAGAGAGTGAAATTTAAGGCTAAGTAGCACAAAGATACGGAAGCCAAAATGGAGTTCTTAGAGCAAATAGAATCTCAAATGATGGGCCTTGAGGGAGGGCACCTTCTCAGGAAGGAGAGGGCACCCCACACCCTGTGCACAGGGAGCTGGACCAGGGCCATGTGCATTAAGCGAGGAGATTGGGACGGCTGTACCAACTCTGAAATAAAGATTTGGAAACATTATCCAATAAAGTTGAGAGAAGAATATAAAGGAGAATATCTCTGTGACCGAGGTGGGGAGCAATTTCATAAACGATTAAAAAATGCAAGCCATAGAGCAAACTGTTGTTGAATACAATTATATCAAGACCAAGGATTTCTATTCAATGAGGGACACCAGGAGTAAAATTATGAAGGAGAATATGTGCATCTATTTTTGTTGTCTATAGCAAGAAAAGGGTTAAGCAGTAGGTCTACAGTTTTTTTCCTCTCCTTTTATTGGGAGAAAAGAGAGTGGGAGCAGAAATAAGGCAGATGTCTAGGCCTAATCTCCTTGTGAAAATGCTAATGAATATCCTAGGGAAAGAGTTAAAAGTATTTGCTAACAGGGAAGGCCTTATCTTTGGAATGCTTTTAACAGGATGAACCTGGTTGGCTGGATTTCTTATTTTTAATAAACCAGGAATCTATGGATTTACGTGCACAGCCCATGGGAAAATATCATGTAATGGATACACGCCTCTAAGTATAAATTGGAGATGTTTCATGACCTAGATGGCAAAATACAGATTTATCCCATTTCTAATGAATTTAACTTGATCATATAGTCAAGATGGTGTCTATCAAGTTTCTCCACTATGAAGTTACTATGTTCCCTTTGTAATTAATACATACTTATAGGGAGATAAACCTTGAGATTATGTAAATATCCCGTTTGTCATCAAACTTGCCCATTCATTTTAGCCTCCCTTGATGATTCTTCCCTAATATAATTGTTCTGTGGTGGCTGCCAAATGACCATTTCTAACTGAATCATTTGTTCTATATTAATTAGTTGACATTTTAATGTGAAGATGACCTTTCCCCTATTTGTTTATTTCATTATTTATCTATATCACCAGGGACTCATGGATTCTTACTTTATTCCTTAAGTTATGATCTATTATTATTATTATTATTTTAAAGATTTTATTTATTTATTTGACAGAGAGAGACACAGCGAGAGCAGGAACACAAACAGGGGAAGTAGGAGAGGGAGAAGCAGGCTCCCCGCTGAGCAGGGAGCCTGATGCGGGCTCAATCCCAGGACCCTGGGATCATGACCTGAGCCGACGGCCGACGCCCAGTGACTGAGCCACCCAGGCGCCCAAGTTATGATCTATTATTATCATTATTTACTTTGCTATGCAACTTATCCCAGATTTGGCCAGTGGGTGTCCCTTGTTTTTTGTTTGTTTTTATAGTAGGTGAAATTACATAAAAGTTCAAAATAAAGAGAAAAATAATGATGTTTCTAGTAATATATTTTCATAATGTATAAAGCAAAACCTAACTAGGAGCTCAAATCATATAAAGCTATTGGGATTTTTTTTTTATTTAACTCTCTGAATCTGATGGATGAAGCAGACCAAGAGGACCATTATCAAGGGGACAGAAGATGTGAATAACGTAGCTAAGAAGATTCATCCGCTCCATACAAAATACTATACCCAGCAGAAAAGGCACATTCTTTTTGAGGAACCATAAAACACCTTTTAAAACTTTTTATTTGGAAATATTTTAAATATGCAGAAAGTTAGATATGAAAAAATAGAAATAGTACAAAGAACACCTGTATAGCCTCTACTCAGATTCACCTATTGTTAACATTTTACCATTTGTTTTATCATTTTCTGTGTATATGTGTATATAAATTTTTTCCTGAATCATTGGAGTATAAGTTACATACACTGTGGTCATCAACCCTTAAATACCTCAATGTGTATTTCCTAAAAATAAGAATATTCTCTCATAATACCCCCATATGGTTATCAACTTTATAAATTCTTATATTGATACTTTACTGTCTATATTCAAATTTTGTCAGTTGACCTAATAATATCCTTTATAGCATTTTTTTCCCTCCAGCACAGCATCCAGTTTAGGGGTAGGTACTGCATTTAGTTGTCATTATCTTTAGCATATAATGAAATTTTTTTAAGATTTTATTTATTTATTTGAGAGAGAGCAAGCACAGAGGGAAAGGGAGAAGGAGAAGCAGACTCCCTGCTGAGCAGGGAGCCCAGTGTGGGGCTCGATCCCAGGGCCCTGGGATCATGACCCGAGCCGAAGGCAGATGCTTAACCAACTGAGCCACCCAGGTGCCCCTATAATGAAATACTTTAAAAAATTGACCAAAAGTTTTAACCAATACATTTTAAACCTTAGATACAATGGACAATTCTCTAAAAAACAAAAAAATAAAAAAATACAAGTTAACAAATTTGACTGAAAACAGAAGATGAATAAACTAATAAACATTAAGAAGTTAAAAAGTTGTCAAAAGTTCCCCTCCCTGTTCCAAAAAACAATTTTTCAAGATGAAAATGTATGCTTTATCAAGAAAAATACATAATCCCTATTTCATACAACATGTTTGAGAGAAAATAGAGGAAAAATCACCAAGTTCAATTTACACTGATGTCAAAAAGAACATGGACGATATAATTTCACTTATGAACACAGATGCAAAAATACCAAATCAAATTCTGTAGCATACTCAGTCCTCATTATTTGTAGATTCCATATTTATGAATTCTCCTACTTGTCAAAATGTATTTGTAACCCCAAAATCAATACTCAAAGTGCTTTCATGGTCATTCACAGAAATGTGCAGAGTTGCAAAAAATTTGAGTTGCATGGCTCACATGTTCCCAGCTAAGGTTAAATAAGGCAATATTCTGCCTTCTGTTTCAGTAATTTTGCAGTAAACAAGTAGACCACTTTTTGTGGTCTATTTAGTGCCACATTTTTCATATTTTTGTACTTTTTATTGGTGATTTTGCTGCTTAAAATAGCCTAGCACTAAAGTACTATCTAGTGTTCTTGGCACAAAAGGTTGTGATGTGCCTTACAGAGAAAATACATGAGCTAGATAGGCATTATTTGGGCATGAGTTATAGTATTATTGGCCATGAGTTCAATGTTAATGAATTAAGAATATACATTAAATAAGGTGTCTTCAGACCAAACACACATACAATAAGATTATATATTGTTCAGTTGACTTAAATGTCTCCAGAGTCCTGGAGGAACCTAACTGTATTTCTTCTAGGAACAGTGATTCAGTATATACTTATTCAGTGTTTATAGTAACTATACAGACTGTAACTGCAATGGGTAATGAGAATTAACTGTATGTATAATATAAATATGGTGTGTGTAGGTACAAAACATATCATAATCAGGTAAAGTTTCATCGATATAATGATGGTCAACATGAAACTATCAATATAATTTACCATGTTAAATTTAAAAAACAAAAAAGTCGATATAATCTTTTCAACAGATTGAGATGAAAGCACTCAGTAAAACTCAATATTCATTCATAATAAAAACTCAGCAAAGTAGAAATAGAAGGCAATATCAATGGGTTGGTAAATTCATATGCAAGAATAAGAGTCTGAAATAATCCTGGTGGGGCACCTGGGTGGCTCAGTTGGTTAAGAGACTGCCTTCACTCAGGTCATGATCCTGGAGCCCCGGGATCGAGTCCTACATCAGGCTTCCTGCTCAGCGGGGAGTCTGCTTCTCCCTCTGACCGTCCCCCTTCTTGTGTGCGCTCTCTCTCTCTCTCATTCTCTCTCTTTCAAATAAATAAATAAAATCTTTAAAAAATAAATAAATAAATAAATAAATAAAATAATCCTGGAAACTAAAAGGTGGAATACCTAAATTTACTATAGAGTCATATAAATAAAAAGTTTTAAAAACAGAGATCATAAAGAAAAAAATGTATAAATTTTGGTAGATCAAGATTGAAACTTCCAAACAAAATCAATGTCATAAGCGTTGTTACAAGACAAGCCACAAAGGATTAGTATTCAGAATATAAAAAGAACAAATCAATGAAAAGAGACAAAGAGACAGTGGACATTATTGGGTTTTTTTTCCTTAAAGACAAAGAATTGAGCAGGCAGTTCACAAATGAAGAATAACCAATAGACATATAGAAAGATCTTCAACCTTGTTAGTAACAAAGGAAGTACAAAATGAAACATATAGAAATATTTTATATCTATCAGAGTGATAAAATTTAAAAAGTCTTATAATATTAAGTGTTTACAAGGATGCAAGGAAGGGGAAACATAAATTGCTAGGACCTGTTTAAAAAATTCCTGTAGTAATAGCTATTAAATTGAATTTAGCTCACCCTATGACCGAGAAATTTCACGTTTTTAGTGTCTCTGGCACATCTATACAAGGAGACTTAAATATGCTCTATTATTTGTAACAAGGAAAACAATTTTCAAACAACTCATTATCTGTCAGTTGGCAGATGGACAAATTGCGGCATATTTATAGAGTAGAATTGTATATGGATTACCATTTCAATGAAACAATCTATGTGCTATCAGTAGTTCTCAAAAGATAATACTGAGCGATAGATGCAGTTTGCAGAAGCATATGCATGCTGTGATGCCATTATGTAATTTTTTAAATCAGAAAATACAATATATATCTACAGAAAGTGTAAAAGTTGGATTGACTCTACATCAGATTTATAATGAAGAGATGTAGGGGAAAATAAAGTAGAATTCAACTCTCTCTGTAATAGCCCACTTCTTTTATTAAAATTTTTGAAGAAAAATGACAAAACATAAGCATTGGTTAATTCTGAGTAATGGAAAAAAATATACTGGTTATATGGTTCTCTGTACTTGTGTCAATTTTTTTAAAAAATTAATAAAAGAGTTTAAACTAAGTCATAAGTGTTTAACTGAAATTAGACCAAATAAACGTGTACCATCATCAAACTCTGTTTACCTACTCCAACTAAATAAAGTCCTTAATGGTGTCCATAAATATCCCTTACTCCTGTTCAGTTTGGGTTATAAAAATCTCTTGCCTTGTGCAGCTCTTGGAGCTCTTTTCTATCCGCTAGATTGGATGCTGCCCAATTCATGAAACACTGAATAAAAGCCTACTATATCAGTACATTGTCTGTGGGAAATTTTCTTTTAACACTTAATAACTTGATTTTTTTAATGGCATATCCACACAATAAACCGTAAAGCAGTACTCAAAGACAGTTAATGATGTTATTAGTAACATGAAAAATGCTAATGATTCATAGTATTCAGGGAAATAAAGCAAAAATAAAAAATGAATATTTAGTAAATTCTAATTTAATAAAAACACAAGTGTAAAGACAAGAAATTGGAAAGAAATACAATTCAACCAAAGGTTATTTATCTCTGGATGATGTGATTCTCAGATTTTTTGTGTGTGTGTGATTCCTGTTTTCCAGTTTTTTACAGAGAAGGTATCTAAGAATCAGAAAACATGTTATCTTTGTTAAAACAGTTTTTCATAGAACCTTTCAAAATAAAGATTTTTTTTAAGTTTGTCTGTTTTCTTTCATGACCAATATTGAAATAGCATTTTGTTTCTACTGTTACACATAAATGATTTAAAAATTTAGACCAAGTTCTATATAATATTTTGCATCATTCTTCACCTGGGATTCAGAAAATTTAAAGCTTTCAAAATAGAAATCTATTCCAGGGGCACCTGGGTGGCTCAGTCGTTAAGCGTCTGCCTTCAGCTCAGGTCATGATCCCAGGGTCCTGGGATCGAGCCCCGCATCTGGCTCCCTGCTCCACGGGAAGCCTGCTTCTCCCTCTCTCACTCCCCCTGCTTGTGTTCCTTCTCTCGCTGTGTCTCTCTCTGTCAAATAAATAAATAAAATCTTAAAAAAAAAAAAAAGAAATCTATTCCAGAAAGAATGATAGAACATCACCCATTGTAAATATCTGTCTAATCTTGGGACCTTGAACCTGTTTACTGGCTTACAGAGTGGTAGGGAGAGCCAGAGCCCAACAGTAATCCTACCATTCACTTGCCATGAGTAATGACCATCTGCTGGGGATTGGGGAGGACCCAGCTCAGTCAATTAGACTGCCTTGGTTTGCATGATAAAGGAAGGTCGCAGAAAGTCAATACAATTGAGAGCAACTCCCCAGGTGGCAGAGAAGATCTGCAAGCAACTGGCAGAAATGGCTTTTGCATTTTCGAAGGGCAGCTCTCTCTTTGGAGATTGCACTTCTCCAAAAGGATGCTACTTACGAAATCAAAGTGACATTCAAAAACAACACTGCTTTAGACGGGCATAGATTTTTAATTTTTTCCCTTCCATTATTGCATGGAGGAGAGGAGTGAAAGAAATATGTAGAATGTTGTTTTTTTTTTTCCATTTTCTTCAGTTCATAGTTCATTATCACCATAGATCCATGAGTAGCTTTCTTCGATTTAATTATAAAAATATTTTCTCCTTTTGGTTCAAATTCAACTCCCTTAGCCCCTTTCCTTCCTATTCTAATGTGTTGGTTATATGTTCTTAATTATAAGTGTTTTATGAATGAATAGTGAACCAAGTCCTCCACTTTCTCACATGTTATTCTCCTATAACAATTTTCTGAGAATTTTTATAAATTAATGATATTCTGGTGCTTGGAAAGGTAAACCATCCATCTAAAAGTTTGTCTGAATAACAGTATTACAGAGACACTGGGAAGTAAGTTGGAGTGGGAAAGCTCTGCTTACTCTAAGAAACAGCTGGCTTTTTGTAGAGCCCGCCAACAGAATGGTCAGTCAGACAAGAGCAAACGCAAGCACATCATTCATTCATTCAACAAATATTTATTGAGTGCTCTCTTTGTCTGACTGAGACAGGGCCTGGCAACCAACTACAAATCACACTTGCCATTCATGCTCTGCCACTTATTAGCTGCATAAATTTGTGCAGATCACCTAAATTCTCTATATTTAAAGTCTCTTCATTTGTAAAGGGAGAAAAACAAACCCCACCTTATCTCCTTTGTGAGACTGTTTCCAGGATAAAATAGACACATAGTGAAGAGTACCAGAGTATGCCACCCCAAAATATGCGTCTTTATCCTAAGGATTACTTTGAAATATTATTTTGAGAAAAGCAGACAAGGGAGAAGCTCTGAAAACAGAGTAAAGTTACCCTTTGTAGGGCAAATTTATATTTGTAAAGGAAATCTCCATTTACAAAGGAACTCTCCATTCTAACAGTGTTTCTCCCTGGGTACCAGAAAGAGAGCTACTAGCAGAAATAACTTTTTCACCTTTGAGACTTACCTACAGGATAGGGCATACTTTGTTTACCATACATTTTCTCCTCTCACCTTCCTGTGAATTGCCTCCCCCCACATAAAAGCCCCAAATTTCTATCTCTTTTCTTAGTTCAGGATGGTATGTATATAAGTTTCCATCACCTGGTCACCTTTGGCTGTGGCTTATATCTTTGTGGTGCCCCAGTGTGTATATACATAATTAAAATTGGGTTTTTTTCTCCTGTTTAATCTGTCTTATGTCAATTTAATTCTTTTAGCAAATACAGAACTGAAAGAAGACTTCAACTGCCTTCATTTTGACCTCAAACTTTCCAGTGGGGTTCTTCTTTCCAGCTTGTCTCTTAGTTCAGGCAGAAGATCCTGAGGGCAAAGCATCCCCTGATAGGAAGTGAAACTACCCCCTCAAGCATAAGGACTTCCCTGAGCCAACAAGGCCCTGATTGAGTACAAGACAATGATCAATTTGCCTTTCACTGCCCACCTGCATGTACCCACTCAACTTTGCCTCACTTTTTTTTTATATAAACCTTGAAGTATTTTCAGCACTTTGGAAATAGTCTTTGAGACACTAGTCTGCTCTCTTCCCTGTGTTGGCCTCATTGAAATAAATTCCTTTCTTACTGCACCACCACTCATTTTTGTACCTTTGGATCTTGTCAGCAAGTGGTCAAATCTGGTCTGTTTCGGAGCCCCAAAGCCAGGTGCTCTTGCACGCCTGCATCCTGGCTACAGAACCTGAAAGAGTAGAAGGAAATATTTTCCTCCCCAACTTCATAGGAAATCACATTGAAAATGTAAAACACTGGGGTGCCTGGGTGGGACAGTCAGTTAAGTGTCCAACTCTTGGTTTCAGCTCAGGTCCTGATCTCGGGGTGGTGAGATCAAGCCCCCCACTGGGCTCTGCACTCAGCGCACAGTCTGTTTGAGATTCTCCCTCTCCTTCTAACCCTCTTCATCCCATGCGTGCTCTCTCTTTGTCCAAAATAAATAAGCAAATCTTTTTTAAAAAAAAAGACTAAAAAAAAGAAAATGTAAAACACTATAAAGCCAAGTGAAGGGTAGCAGAATATGTCATCCCAAAATATGCCTCTTTGGCATATGGATTATTTTGAGCTGATTATTTCTGAGAAAAGAGAGACAGAGGAGAATCCAAAAACATAAAAGTTACCCTTTTGTAAAGAAAATTTATAAAGGAAATCTCCTTCTGTACATGTCTTTCTCTCTCTCTCTCTGTACCAGGAAAAGAAGGATGATTCTAAATCACAGGAGAATCTTGTCAATGGAGAGGGCACCCACTTAAATCTTCACAACAAACCTTATCCTTTTTCACTGTGCTTTCCTGGAAATTTCCCATAACTAGACTCTCCCCCTCCCCAACATCTTTCTTTTGTCTTTAGCTGAAGATGACTTTTAAGGTAGTGCTGGGGGTCATTTTGGGGACTCTTACTCAGTTTTCCTAGATATCTCCCACATATACATGAAGTATATGTTATTAAACTTTTTGTTTTTCTCTCGTTAACCCAACCTTTAATACAGGATGGAAAGATCTTGGCCAAAAACAATGAAGAGTACAGGGGAAATTATTTTTCCTTTCCTATACAAGTATCACTTGTATTATTTTGCTGATGTTGCCAAAAGAGATAAAGAGTTAAAGTAGAGGCCAAAGTAAGCCAGCTAAGAAGACACCGTGGAGGAATCTTAGCCATTTCTATGCTAGCCAGCTGTGGCCATGCATAAGAAAACTGATAATAGAACACTTAGAAGGGACTGAAGAACCTAAAGAGATGGTCACAATCATGGCCTTGACCACTGATAGAAAAATCATGACTGAAAATGAAATGCAACTAGACGGCAATGAACAGCAGGCAAACCAAAATTTTTTCTTAGCCCCAACTTCAAAATATTCCCTTCTCAGATTTGGAGAGAAGGAACAAGATACTAATGAGTAATGTCACCTGTTCCATCAGCCTATGGTCAAGAACTCTCATACTCTGGTTAGTGTTAGCAAATATTCACAGGAGCAGGGAAAATTGTGGAGTGGGGGTGTGGGGTAGAATAACTCCCATGAAGAGAGAATATACTGTAAATGTGTGAGCCAAAAACCAATTAAATTTTCTCCAAAGGAAGAAGGAAAAAAAACTAATAGGGTTTATAAGCATTTACTCCTTGTAATAAAAGATATTCCAAGCAAAATGAAAGTAGAAAACATTGTTTCTTTGATTTATTTCTATATGGGTAGTAGACAAAACATTTCCCCCATATTAAAAAAAAAGTGAAAATGAAAATAAAAAGATTCATTGAAACCTTGAAAGCATTATGCTGATTGAAATAAACCAGACAGCAAAGGACAAATATTGCGTGATTCCACTTATGTGAAATTGCTAGAACAGACAATTTCACGAAGACAGAAAGTAGATTAGAGGTTACCAGGGCCTGAAAGGAAGAAGAGTGGGAGTTATTGCTTAATGGGTACAGAGTTTCTGTTTGCGGTGATGAAAAGTTTTGGAAATAGATGGTGGTGGTTGCACAACATTGAGAATGTAATCAATGTCACTGAATTGTACACTTAAAATGGTTAAAAAGGCAAATTTAATGTTATATACATTTTACCATGATAAAAAGAATGGGGAGGATAGCCTCATTGCACTAATTTATCTTGAAGTGGATATAGACAAAATAGCAGATCGTAAAAGTGTTTAGAATCCCAGAATTACAGGTACGGGTGATATCTTTAAAGGGGATTGGTATCAAACTGACATAGCCCAAAGAACTGTCTCTAGTTTAGAGACATTTCTGGCTGAAGGACCAGCAGGAGAGTGTGAAAACCTTGAGGAGAGCCTTGTTTTATGGATCTTTTATCTTCATGATAACAGAATAGACTCTGTCATCCAGCTGACACTTAAATGTCTCTTGAATGGGTTACCTAGAATCAAAGCTCTCTCATACATTCATTCAAAAATATTGATTGTGCCTCTTATGTACCTTGCAGGGGGCTAGGTGCTGGGGTTCCAAGGCAAACAAGACTCTCTCCTGCCCTCCAAGCTCTCAGTCCACAGGGAGGGCTGGGTATTAAACAAGGGTGCTAAATCAGGTGCAGAGGTTCTGAGTGGCTACAGGGAAGTCTTAGCTGGGTGAGAGACACTGGAGCACTGGGGGTCTGGAAAGACAGCAGGATGGAGAAGTAATGAAGAGAAAGAACTCAATGTAGAGGGTATGAACTTTATCCAAAGGAAAATGAAAAGGCATTAAAGGGCTTCAACTCAAGGAGTAAACAAATAGATTTGTATTCTGAGAACCCTCTCTGTATTTACCAAAATAGTAGTAAGAGGTACCAAACTGTTACCCAGGAGACTTCACTCAACTTTTACTTAAAAAAAAAAATTTGTCCATTCTGTTTGAATTTGTTATAATAAGCACACAGTATTTTTAGAAGCAGAACAATCAGGCAAGTTCTTTTCATTAAGAAGAACTAGAAGGAAGAGAAAGGAGAGGACATAATGGAGGAAGAGGAAGAAAGCACAGGAAGACCACTGGCTGCAGTGTGAGGAGATTCAGGGAGCCTTTTAAAACCTCTATCAGACTGTGCTATTTTTAGGCCTAAGAGGAAGTCTGAGTAAGAGGAAGTTTGGGGCAGAGGAAGTAGGAAATTGGTAAATTCTGGTTTGAGCACATTGAGCTTGAGGTGTTTGACCCATTTTAAGGAAACAGAACAGTCCTGTGAAGGGGTTCAGAATGAGCTACCCCAAAATGTGTGATTTTGGCATGTGGATAACTTCGAGTTGAAGTCAGTCAAGACCCAAGAGACTCAGAAAGAGCTTTTACCTCCCCCTTAACTGCTTAATAGAATTTAGATAAAAGGCCTGGTCCAGGAAGAGAACTATCACCACAGATAACTACAAAGAATATGGGGTTAGTGTGATAAGCTGGGGGGAAGCTCAGCAGGTCTGGGGACCAAATTCTTTTGTGTCCCATTGTCTGTGTATGGCATGGTGAACATTTGTTTACCAAATATTTGCCCTGCCCATCTTCCTGTGAACTGTCTTCATCCTCTTTGGAGCCACAGACCCCTACCCCTTTCTCCTTAGCTCAGAATGGTTGGCATGTAAACCTCAATTGCCTGACTGCCTGTGGATCTCATATTCTTATGTGGCTCCCATACGTAGGTAATTAAATTTGTTTTTGTCCCATTAATCTGTCTTATGTCAACTTAATTAATAGACCAGCCAAAAGAACCAGAACCTAAAATAATAGAGAAAAAATTTTCCTCCTCAACACCTGCCAGTAAATAGCTCTCTGTACTGTTAAAGAACATAATTCTACTGAGCAAATTTTAAAGATCTTATTGGCTTTATTCAGCATTCATGAATTGAGGAGCATTCAACCTAGCAGATAGAAAGGGGTTCTGAAGAGCTATACAAGGCGAGAGATTTTTATAGACCAAAGTGAACAGGAACAAGGAAGTTGCTTTGGGCATTTGCTGATTGACTAAAGCAGAGTTACTCCCCTCATATAAAGTAAAGGCAAGGCTCATGGCCAGGTCAGGTACCTTGTGTTGAGCAGGCAAATGCTGATTGATTGATCTGGGCCTTCCTTTTCTGGGAGAGTCAGCATAAAAACTTAGTTAAGTTTTGGTTTGCTGACATGGGGCTTAGCATGAGTGACTCTTGGGCCCAATCTGTTTACTTTAACAGTACCAAGATGGAAGAAAGAGAGAAACAATCGATTACTAAGCATGATTAGAAAAAGTCTGGTTCGAATATCACACAATTTTATACAGCACAGAAGAAAGACCAATGAAAAGAGGTGCGTGGGTGGCTCAGATGGTTAAGCATCTGCCTTCGGCTCAGGTCATGATCTCCAGATCTTGGGATCAAGCCTTACGTCAGGCTCCCAGCTCAGCGGGGACTTCTCCCTCTACCCCTGCCTCTCCCCCCCCACCCTGGCTCATGCTCTCTCTCTGCCTCTCTCTCTCAAAATGAATAAATAAAATCTAAAAAAAAAAAAAAAGTCTCTTATCTCCTTAGGAGATAAATGGATGTGCCTGTGAGTATCTCCTCTTCCCTCCTGAGAGATTTCTGAATCAATTTCAGAGGTAGGTTTTTACAGCTCCAAGGATCACAAGGCCCTGATCTTGCATTATAAAACCCAAAGATAAGGGCCTCTTATGGAGCTTTTTATGTGTTCAAGGAGACACTCCAAGGAGGGGAGAGTGAGGTGGCTTCCCTCTTCAAAAAAAAAAAGAAAAAGAAAATTTAACCCTTACAGTGAATACAAGTGAAAATGCTCCATAAGGTGGTGGATATGTGGGACTGGAATTCTGGAAATGAAGTTGGGATACATCCTCATTTGATGCTATTCAAATGTTGGAAACATACCAGTAGAATCTCCCCCTCTGCATTTCTATTTTTAACATCACTTAACAGTCACCAAAAAAAAAAAAAAAAACCTTTTATTATGCTCCCTCCTGTTTGAGTTTTCAAGATTGCACTTATTATTGTTCCATTGTTTTTGAGTATGTAAAATATTTGCTTTGCTTTTTTGTTTTCTTTAGTAGAATCACTCAGAACTATTCTCCAGCATGGAGGGGAAACCTCTCTCTTCTCTTGGATCAATTATACAAATTTGTTACCTTATACAAATTGGTAGAATCTTCCCTGCCCTTGAAGAAAAGGAAATATCTTTTCCATGCTAAAGATTCAGGCTCTTCCTGAGAGCTATTAAGAAAGAAAATAAGTGCAAGGAGTTTTTTCTTGAGAACAAAGAAAGAGTGGGCAGCACCGTACAGGACATAGAGGTGATGAGGGGGATAGGGAGAAGTAGATGGAGGACGAGGGAAAAGAGAACTAGTGGAGTGATCACAGAGCATGCCAAGAGAAAGAACACCACAAGGACACACGTTCTTACCAGCTTCACCCAGAAGCAGAGTTGAGTCTTCCATGGGAGAAGAAACTTCTTGCCCTCAATAGCTATACCCCAAGAACTAGTCACCAACTAGAGAAGCTCCACCTGGACAGAGAGGCTTTGCCCCACTGCCTCTTGCACTCTTAAGAGACACTCTAGGCTTCTCATAAGCCCAATAGGAGTCCTGGACAGACAGCAGAATGTTGAGGGGGTGCTCCTACATGGAGGCATGGGTGGTAGGGGATACAGATGGGCTTAACTAACTCCTTGAGATCTGTGGTGAACTGAATAATGCAACATCCCCCCCTCCAACCAAAGATGTCCATATACTAATCCCCAGAACCTGTGAACATTACCTTACTTCAAAAAAGGGACTTAGCTGATGTGATTGAGTTCGGGATCTTGAGTAGGGAAGATTATTGTGAATTATCAGTGTAAGTCCAGTGTAGTCACAGTTATCCTTATAGGAGGGAGGCAGGAGAGCCCGAGTCAGAAAGTGACATAATGGTGGAAGCAGAGATTGCAGTGATGAGGAAGGGGCCACAAGCCAAGGAATGTAGGTGATCACTAGAAGCTGATAAAGGCAAGGAAAGAGATTCTCCCCTCAGAGGCTCCAACAGCTCTGCCAACATCTTGACTTCAGGTCAGTGAAACCGATTTTGAACCTCTGACATCCAGAACTGTAAGAAAATAAGTTCTGTCGTTTTAAGCCACTAAGTTAGTGATAATTTGTTACAGCAATAACAAGGAAACTAATAGAAGATCCTTCTTCCCTCTTTAACACAGTAGCTATGGAATTTCTCTCACAGTTTACTCATTATTTATTTACAATTTGTATTGAAAGCTTCTTCCTATTAGTGTCAAAGTGTAATGCTCAAAATGTGATAAATACACCATAGAAACTTTGGGGGGATGACAAATGCATTCATTATCTGATTCTAGTGATAGTTTCATAGGTATACATATGTGTCAAATCTTACCGAATTGTACACTTTAAACCTATGCAGGTTTGTGTATGTTAATTAAACCCCAGTAAAGCTATTAGATACACAAAGTTAATGTATATAGAGAAAAGCACAAAAATAAAAGGAGAGGACATTAATTCAATAGTAATGAAGTAAGTATTTTCCTTGGAGAAATAGAATGACCACAATTCCACACTCTCCTACAAAGCAATAATATAATGTTTTATAGGATATGTGGGAAAAGATCTTGTAGATAAAGCTGTATTATACTTCATTACTAAAATATTTGAAGAAGAATTACTAATCACATGCAAAACCAAAAACTGCAAGCTTTAAAACTTGCTGAATTGCAGTATTCAGGAAATGACTGAATTCAGGTGCATAATTTTAAGAAATGTTACCATCACCACTACCTGTGGAAAAACACAAACATTGATGACTCTGAGCTGGAAAGTGTATTAGAAGAGTTAACCCGTGAATATAAAGAGGATTTAGAAATTCTTTAACTAATTGCTTTCACTTATATTTCCCTTTTGTGATATATAATAAAAAGCTATGCCTAAAGAAATCTGAGAGCTCTTTGAATAAATATGAAATTAAAATTATGTATTAGAAAAAATGCTATAAGCATACCTTCATACAAATAGTAAACCCATGTCAATGTTTCAATCAATTCAATAATGAGGGAACCAGCTGGGTGACAATGCAGGTTCTGGGAGGATATGAGAAAGTGGATTAATAAGCGGAAGAGGAATTCTTAAAAATAAGATTGGCAAAATTGGGTACAAAATTGATTAATGAACTACAAGGCAATAAACCCAAACCTTTAGGGTAATCTTTTCTGTAAATACAAAGAATAGCACCTCCTCTTATTGGTTTTTTTTATAAGTTAAACTTTAACTTGATAGAATTGTAGAAAGAGGTTCCAAGTCAACTTGCATTATATTCTCAGAGGCTGAGGACCCTTCAGTGGCTTGTTCATTAAAATGTCATGCAGCTTTCTTCCCAATTTCCAAGTTTTAGATATTCCTGAACATTGGAGAGACATTGCAACCATGTAAGCCACATGTTAACAAAATATTTTCTTCCAACATTTGGTTGGCTTCTTGGAAGCTGTTTACAGAGGTTTATATAGTGAGGTACTTGGTAAGATGATTTCTTTTTTCCTGGCTGAAGAATGGTTATTTATTTTCCTTTTGTGACTAGCTTATTTCACTTAGCATAATGTCTTCAAAGTTTATCCATGCTGTAGCATATGCCAGAATTTCCTTCCTTTTTAAGGCTGGATAATATTTTGTTATATCTGTAATAGCACATTTCATTTATTCATTCATCTGGAAATGGTACTTGGTTGCTTCCACCTTTTGGCTATTGTGAATAATGCTTCTGTGAACATGGATGTACCAGTATTTGAGTCTTTACTTTCAAATCTTTTAGGTATATACCCCAAAATGGAATTTCCAGATCAAAGAATGGTATTTTAAAGATTAGACTTTACTAAGGAAGAAGGAAAGCCATTGGAGGGGTTTGAGCAAGGCAGTGGCATGATTCTGATGTGTTGTAGAAGGACCCCCCCCGGCTTTGTATGGAGATGAGACTCGGGATGGAAAGGGAAGCCGCCAGACCCATCCCAGAAGTCCACGCAGGAAAATCATAGCTCACCCAGAATGGGAGCCCAAGAGAGGTGAGAAGTGTTGAATCTTGATTTATTTCTGAGGTGGAGCCAAATAGATTCGCTGATGCATTTCCTATAGTTACACAAATGTAAGGCATATATCCCTACTTAGTTCTTTGGTTAGAGATGTTAAATGTTTAATAATGTAAAAGGCTATTTCCTTGGAGTGCACATGTTCCTGAAGTTTGCAGAAAAGAGGATCAAGATTCCAATGGAAGTATAATCACAAGCACAAGCTGGGGCTAAGGAAATCATCCAGCCTACAGGGGACAACCTACAATAGGCTTGGCCAACTGAATTCTTAACTTCCTACTTTGCTGATAACTCTTAGCTTTGGAATGGTCCTTTCTTTCACTGACTAGTTCTCAGTACTCATAGGGCCTTCTTGCCCTGACATCCCACACTGCCCTTCTAGGCAATAATCATATAACAGAGAGGTCTCCACAAAGGTCCCAATCCAGACAACAGGAGTCCATATTCTCTTTCTATTTACAGGTGCTGAACTTTAGAGGACTGTAGCCACATCGCATGTGAAGCCTAGAAACACTCTGAAGTGTAACATATTAGTAGTTTAAATTGCATAACTTGGTAGCAAATATTACACAGCATTACCATGTCATTTATATGTTAGGTAAAGTTACTGTGATACCTGGAGGAGATCCCGCACATATCCAGGAGGCAAATGTCAAAGTGCTGGTACTTCTAGTTTTAGAAAATGACCTCACACTAGTTGTAATTCTTTCCATAATTTTTCCATTAAAAGTCCATTTCCATAAGTATGTTCACTTTCAGGTATTAAAAAGTCCAGTGTGGTCTAAATTACGTATTCAATCAGGTGTCCTATCCAAAGCCTCTCTCGTTTTTCTAACTCTAGCTCCGTCCTAACACTGTCTCACCTTTCATTGAGTCTCACCCCCCAGGATTCACACACGTGTGCAATCCCCTCCCACACAAATTATGTCGGACTTGTATAAGGCATACAACTTTCAAGGCCAGGTTGTAGAACATATTTTGGCTTCTGACATGCTCTCTTGATTTGCTTGCTCTGGGGATGCCAGCAATCATGTCTTAAATACCCTCAGGCAGCCTTATGGAGAATTCCATGTGATGAAGAACTGAGGCCTCCTGCCAACAGCCAGCACCATCTCACCAGGCACATGAGTGAGTCACCTAGGAAGCAGATTCTTCAGCCGCAGTCAAGCTTTCAGATATCTGCAACCCCAACCAACATCTAGACTGAAACATCATGAGAGACCCTGAAGCAGTCATACATCCACTTTATTTCCTTTGCTGCTTCTGGCTTCTTCAGGGTCAAGGTAGGTGAGGAAGAATCAGAGAAGATGCAACTAATTACTTACTTAATTGGTGCTATTGTAATTTGGCTGGCAGTGCATCCCAAATACTGGCTCTCTTGTTAGGATGCAGGTTATGAGTTCTTTAAGAGGCTCTGCTCAGCCCCTGACATGGGCAACATACCTTCTGCCTACACCCTTCTAATGCTGCTCCCCCTCAACAACTGCCCAGGGGTGGTGAGACTCACAGTCTCCTTTTGCTGAGGTCCCCTCACCCTAGCAGGCTTCCCTCTGGGACAGGTTACTTAGAAGATCACCACAAACCCAGGTATCACTCTTTGATGTCCATTTAACCTAAGGGAAACACATGTAAACTTGCAATGCAAGGTGGTCACTATGTAGGCAGCTCCCCATTGCCTTCTGTTCTCTAGTCGAGAAGGAAGCACCAGTTTCTAGGCTCACAGATGCTCCCAGATTCCAGGGCACACATATCAGACTCTCCCAAGAACCTTCTCACCAATCTATACACCAGGCTACACCACGAATAGGCTGGGTCCATGAGTTTTTGCAGTTTATTAGTCATCAGGCAGGAGAAGGAAATGTCCTCTTCCCCTTCTTGTAGAGACCCCTAATCTTTCCAAGTAATGTTACTGAAGCTCTCTTCTGTTGGCCTGAAGCAGAGTTAGTAATCCTTCCTTCTTCTGGCTTGATATGTAGGAAAAGATCCTCAGAGACTATCTCTGTTAGAAGTTTGCATGACAGAATTTAGGACTACAGCCTGGTTTGTCTTCAGAAAAGGATTTGTACTCCTACAATAATGCCTATAACCTATTGCCTATAACCTCTTGGTCACTGGTCACTCGTTGGTGAACGTGAATTCAAATGTAAATGGAGTTGAAGAAAACACACATTGTACCTGGAATGTTTCAGGCAATTCATAGATATCACTCTTACTGTTTTGTATGAGGACCCAGACTGCATAGTGAGTTCCTTTTATAAAAAGTATTAAACCAATTTCAAAATGGAATAAAAATACAATAAAATACAAAAATAAAATTTTGTCTTATAATCATGCTACCTTTATAAGATAACTAGATTCTTCGTGTTCTTGTTTTTATTTTGTCCTTCCCAGCTTTGGAAAAGTACCTTTGGGAAGGGAAAATGCATAAGATTTTAAATCAGACAAATCTGGATTCAAAATCTGTTCTCCTTCTTGCTTATTAAATTAACCTCAGTTCTCTGAGCCTCTTGTTTGTTATTTGGAGACAATAAGACCTATTTTGAAATATTTTTGTAAGGATAAAAGATGAGATAAGGGCTCAGAATGGCTTCTGGGAAACACTCAACAAAGTGCAGCTAGTACCAATTATTGTCACTATGAATGTACACAGTTTTTATACAGTTGAATTACAATGCAGGTTAATTTTGAGTTCTAAATTTTTTATTTATCTAAACTTGTTTCAAAACTGTTTTCCATGTGTTCCATGACAACCATGTTTTTTATTTTAATGACTAAAATATTCCAACATACTGATATTTTATAATTTATATGCATTTCTCCATTCCTTAAAATTTAGGGTATTTATAGTTTAACGTGTTTTCATTTTTGGCAGTTTCAAATTATGTGCTATCAACATCTTCATACATATACCTCTTTTTTCTTATTTTAAATTACCTCTTAGACAAAAACTCCAGTTGTGGAATTAACAAAGTGGGTCAGAGTGCATGAGTATATTTATGGCTCTTGATATGTAACCCCTACTGGAATATAGGGCACTGCTGAAATTATTTGTCACTCCCAGGAGACCCTTCTGTTGGCAAGGCATTCTCCGGCTCAGTTGTACATTTAGCAGGAATAGCTGCCAAGGACAGAAAGCACCACCAGGCCATACTAAGTTCCGTCTATATCTGAGGACAGGTTGTCCTTCAAGTGTTATTGGAGGTGTCGGATGCTATCACTGTGACTGGAGCTCCTTCAGGGGAAGATCTAAATTGAATGATGCAGATACAACATCTTCTTGGTGAGGGTTCTAGCATGTGCCATGAATTGCCCCTGTGTACCTACAGGGAAGTAAAAGTGGGGGAGAGGTAAGAGATAGGATTGGAGATGCAAGCAGGAACCAGATCATGCAAGGCTCCCAGGTTTCTAGGCTTGATTTTATTCTGCACATGCTATGGACTGAATTGTGTCCCCCTCCAAATTCATGTCGAAGCTCTAATTCTCAGTATGACTATATTTAGAGATAGAGTAATTAGGAGGTAAGTAAGGGTGAATGAGGTCTAAGGGCGGGGCCCCAATCCAAGAGGACTGCTAGTCTTCTAAGAATGGAAAGCGATCTCTCCCTCTCCAGCTCACTCTCCACACTACAGAGGAAAGGCCATGTGAGGATTTGGCAAGAAGGCAGCCATCTGCAAGCCAAGAAGAGAGCTCTGACCAGGAAGTGGATCAGCTGGCACCTTGATCTGGGAATTCTAGCCTCCAGAACTGTGAGAAAATAAATTTCTGTTAAGCCACCCAGTCTATGGTACTTTGTTATGGCAGCCTAGGTTGACTCATACAGTGTGTCATAGTAAGTTATCAAAAGCTGCAAGCAAGAAAATGTTGGGATCTGATGTGCAGCCAGGAAGTTGCTACCACTGAAGCAAAGCAGCAGATGAAATCAGAAAGGTGAAGGAGTTCTAAATTTATGTGAGACCATGTAGGAGGGTTTTGAGTAGAGAAATAATGGGACTTGACTCAATGGTTGAATAAATTACTCTAGTTAGGGGACCAGGCAAGAGGAGAGGCAGAAAGAAGAGCAGTTAAGCAAGAAATGGTATGGTCTGGACCAGAGAAGTAGCAGATTTGGCACACCTACCCCATCCTCAGGGCCCAAACCCGTTACCAGCCTTTTCTGCTGAGTGGAAACTCCCACACCTTCACAAAATGAAAAGCAAGCTCCAATAGTACACTCTGGATGCTTCATTCACCACTGTTTATCCACTACCTAGTGCCTAGTGTATACGCAGCATTCAATAAATATTTGTTGAATGAATAAACTAAGGAAAAACTAAAGGGAACTAAATGAATAGCCAGAAGATCACCCCTGAGGAAAAGACTATGTCTAACCAGTTATCTGACCCTGATATTGATATAAATTCTGCTGACAACATCTCTATTGTTGACTTTAGATTCCTGTAATTTGCTCCTGGCTTCTCCTTATAACCAGCATGCCCTAGTGTCTAGTGTTTTGGCACAGACACCTTGATTTCTAACCTGATGCCCAGACTTTGCATGTGCATTCTGCAGTCTCCTCCAGGCCTTTCAGTCCCAGCTAACCAACAGAATTAAAGTGAGTCCCTAAATGGCCCGTGATCCTACTTACATCACTGACTTGTCACAAGCTCTCTCTTTGCCTGAAACTTCTTACCTACTAAGCCATCTTAGTCAACCCAACTGACTCTTTAATTCTATTGATTTCCTATAGGAAGCCTTTCTTAATCTCCCTGGTAACATTAGTCGTTTCTTCCTGTGTTCCCTTGGGGTCTTGATCATGGGGTAATTTTCACATGGCCATTTATCTACTCTTATACCTTTCCCTATGACTCAAGAATTCCCATGAGGAAAATACTATCATTTATTTGTCTCTGCATCCCAGAGCCTAGCATGGTATCAGGAACAGACAGGATACTAAAGGAAAGGTTATTGGAATGAATGAATGAGTTTTAACTATTGGTGCAGACCATTATGTAAACTAAGCAGCTAGCAAACTGGAATCTGTTTAAACTAAAAATCGGTTGCAATCATGAGGACCAGATAAAACACTATTTAAGGAAGTGGGAATAGGACCATTTTGAGCTATGTTCAGCCAGATGGTAGCATCAACCCTATATGTGCTGAAATTCTGGCCAGAGGGTTTACAGAACAAGAAACATTGAGCAGGAATTGGATATTGGAGAAGCTGAGGAACCCACTTGGGTAAACTATTGATGGCCTTCACTTGTCCTTTTCCCTAGGAGCATAGAGAATGCCAATGTCTGGCTTCCCAGTTGTCCCCTGGAAAGGGTCCTCAAGATCTTCAGTATCAGAAGTTGTTTTATTTTTATTTAAGATCTTATTTTATTTATTTGAGAGAGCGTGCATAAGAGGTGGGGAGAGGCAGAGGAACAAACAAACTCCCGGCTGAGTGCAGAGCCCCACTTGGGGCTTGATTCCAGGATCCAGAGATCATGACCTGAGCAGAAGTCAGATGCTTAACAGACAGCCACCCAGGGACCCTCAGAAGTCATCTGTTTTAAAGAACTTTATCTCTTACCCATGAAGGTAGAGAACTTCTTTTGCCTTCTCTAAAACAAACAAACAAACAAACAAAAACAAATGTGATATATAACGCATGGACATAAAAGGGCACAAAATGTAAATGTATAAGGTATAAAGAATAGTTAGAAAGCAAAGTCCCAGGTAACTAACAGCTCAAGTCAAGACAGACAACATTGCCAGCACCCCCATCTTCCAAGGGCCCTTTCCTGTTCACACTACCTTTCAACCCCCTCTCATAGGTGATCTCTATCACAACTTACAGCAACCATTTCCTTATCTTTATTTATAATTTTACAACTCATATACCTGCATTTGTTTCCTATTGCTACTGTAACAAAGTACCACAAACTCAGGAGCTTGAAACAATACAAATTTATTGTTTTAGGGTTCTGTAAGTTACCAGTTCAACACCAGTCTTGCAGAGCTAACATCAAGGGCTGTGTTTCTTTCTGGAGACTCTAGGGGAGAATCCATTTCCTTGTTTTTTCCAGCTTCTAGTAGCTGCCCAAATTCCTTGGCTACAGCTCCCTTCCTCCATCTTCAAAATGAGTAATGTAGCATCTCTCTGATCCTCATTCCATTGTCACATTTTCTCTGATTCTTAATTCTTGATGCAAAGGATGCTTGTGATTATATCAAGTCCACCAGGATAATTCAGGATAATCTCTTCCATCTCAAGGTCTATAACCTTAATAACTTCTGCATAGTCCTTTTTCTGTATAAAATAACATATTCACAAATTCTGAGATTAGATTGTGAACATCTTTGGGGGAAGGGGACATTATGCCTACCACAGTAACCATCCCAAAATCCATGGTTTAGTGTTAACTGATGTACTTTACATAAATGGAAACAGTCTCTTTGTATTCAATTGTGTCTTGCTTCTTTTGTTCAGCATTGTGTTTATAAGATTCACCCACATTTCCTGTGGCTGTAATTCATTTTCATTGTATGAATATACAATGAATAAGCATTTGGGTTGTTTCCAATTTAGGGGCCATTATGAACTCTACCATGAATATTGTTATTTATGTATACTTGTACACATGTGCACACATCTCTCCAGGGTACATATGCAAGAATGAAATTGCTGAGTCAGGGGATATGTGCATCTTAAGCTTGACTAGGTAATGTAAAATGGTTTTCCAAAGTGGTCATTCAAAATTACATTCCCATCAATAGTGTCTGAAGGTTCTACTTGCTCCACCTTCTCGGTCAACATATTATTGCCAGATTTTCTGTTTTCAATCTAATGTGCATGTAAGAGCATCTCTTTGTAGTTTTAACTTGTGTTTTTCTAACATTGAGACAGCATCTTTTCGTGTGTTCATTGGTCATTTGCATTTCTTTTCACTAAAGGAATTGTCCAAATATTGAACCCATTTTTAACTGAGTTGTTTTTTCCTTGCTAATTTGTAGGAGGCCATTATACCTTCAAAGTACAATTCTTTTGTTGGTTATAAGTTTTCAAGTATTTTATCTAATTGTCTTTTTTTTACTATCTTTATTGTGTTTTTGATGATCAGAAGGTCTTCATTTTAATGTAGCTTAATTTATCAATTTTAACATTAATGGTTGGTGTATCCCGTTTAAGAAAACTTTCCCAATGCTGAGGTCATGAAGATTTGCTTTTATATAACCTTCTAAAAGCTTTCCAGTTTTGCTTGTCATGTTTGGGTCAATAATCCTCCTACAATTAAATTTTGGTGTGGTGCCATGTATGGATTCAATTTTATTTCATTTTTTTATAGATATCCAATTGTTTCAGTACTATTTATTTAACAGACCAATTCTGTAGTGCCAAGTTTCTCATAAATCAAGTGTTTATATATGCAGGAATCTGTTTCTGGGTTTTCTGTTCTATCTCATTGTTCAAGTTCTCTACCACTGCAGTAACACCACACTATCACAATGACCATAGTTTTATAATAAGTAATGATAGCTGATGACAGAATAAGACTTCCAATTTTGTTCTTATTCAAAATAGCCTTAGCAGTTCTTATCACTTCCACATTTTCACAAATTTTAGAATCAGATTGTCAATATATATATACATTGCTTTGAATCTGTAGATCAATTTAGGAAAAATTGAACTTTAAATATTAAGTATTTTCTTTATTTTTATTTTTAAATTTATTTTTAAGTAATCTCTACATTCAATGTGGGGCTCAAATTCAGAATGCTGAGATCAAGAGTCGCTTGCTCTACTGACCGAGCCAGCCAGGCACTCCAAATATTTAGTATTCTAAATCATGAACATGACATCTCTCTTCATTCAAATAGGTTTCTTTAATGTCCCTCAGTGAAGTTTCATAATCATCCCCATGGAGTTCTTACACATCTTTGTTAGATTTATTCCCAGGCTCAAAATTGGACAGCTATATACAGAAGAATGAAAATCGACCATTCTCTAACACCATACACAAAGATAAACTCAAAATGGATGAAAGACCTCAATGTGAGACAGGAATCCATCAAAATCCTAGAGGAGAACATAGGCAGTAACCTCTTTGACATTGGCCACAGCAATTTCTTTCAAGATTCATCTCCAAAGGCTAGTGAAACAAAAGCAAAAATGAACTTTTGGGACTTCAAGATAAAAAGCTTCTGCACAGCAAAGGAAACAGTCAACAAAACAAAGAGGCAACCCACAGAATGGGAGAAGATATTTGCAAATGACACTACAGATAAAGGGCTGGTATCCAAGATCTATCAAGAACGTCTCAAAGTCAACACCCAAAAAACAATCCAGTCAAAAAATGGGCAGAAGACATGGCCACTTCTCCAAAGAATACATACAAATGGCTAACAGACCCATGAAAAAATGTTCATCATCATTAACCATCAGGGAAATTCAAATCAAAACCACACTGAGATACCACCTTACACCAGGAGGAATGGCAAAAAATGACAAGGCAAGAAACAAAACAACAAATGTTGGAGAGGTTGTGGAGAAAGGGGAACCCTCTTACACTGTTAGTGGGACTACAAGTTGGTGCAGCCACTCTGGAAAACAGTATGGAGGATCCTCAAGACATTAAAAATAGAGCTACCCTATGACCCAGCAATTGCACTACTGGGTATTTACCCCAAAGACAGAGATGTAGTGAAAAGAAGGGCCATATGCACCCCAATGTTCATAGCAGCGATGTCCACAATAGCCAAACTGTGGAAAGAGCTGAGATGCCCTTCAAGAGATGAATGGATAAAGAAGATGTGGCCCATATATACAATGGAATATCACTCGGCCATCAGAAAGGATGAATACCCAACTTTTACATCAACATGGATGGGACTGGAGGAGATGATGCTAAGTGAAATAAGTCAAGCAGAGAAAGTCAATTATCATATGGTTTCACTTATTTGTGAACATAAGGAATAGCACGGAGGACATGAGGAGAAGGAAGGGAAAAATGAAGGGGGGAAATCGGAGGGAGAGACGAACCATGAGAGACTATGGACTCTGAGAAACAAACTGAGGGTTTTAGAGGGGAGGGGGGTAGAGGGATGCATTAGCCTGGTGATGGGTATTAAGGAGGGCATGGTGATGGGTATTAAGGAGGGCATGTACTGCATGGAGCACTGGGTGTTATACGAAAACAATGAATCGTGGATCACTACATCAAAAACTAATGATGTATTGTATGGTGACTAACATAAAATAAAATAAAATTTAAAAAAATGATTTATTCCCAGGCTCATGATACATTGCGATGCTTTTATATTACAGGGTATCCTTTTTCAAATTTTTTTTTCTGATTTTTGCTATTAACACAGAAGTATATTTAATTTTTGTGTATTGATTTTGTATTCAGCCATATTGATAAACTTTGTTATTAGTCCTAATTTTCTTTGTAGATTTAAAAACTTTTCCGTATACACAATTAATTACCTCAAGTAATAATATTCTATCTTATTATCTTATCCCTCTGCTTCCTACTACTTTGTCTTGCCCATTTTCCTGGCTAGAACTGTTAGTATTTAATAAAAGTACAAATAGTATGCTTCTTTGTTTTGTTCTGACTTCAAAGGGAAATTTTTCAATATTTAATTATTAAATATGATTGTTATTGGTTCTTTAATAGATTTTTCTTCAGAATAAGAAGTTCTAGTTTGATAAGTGTTTTTATACTGAAAGATTGTTACATTTTAGCAAATTTGTCTATGTTGATGAAATGATTTTCTTTGAATTTATCAGCATGTGAATTACATCAATTTATTTTCTAATATTAAAACAATACAACATTATTGGGATTATACCCAACATATAATTTATATATTGCTGGATTTGATCTAATATTTTGTTTAAAATACTTTCATATATATTAAAATTATACAATGATGAAAACAATGAAAGCTTTGTAGAAGGTAGACTGGATAAGGAGGACCTCAGGACTTGAAGAATGACAACATAGTAAATTCACTGTGCTGTTGTTTTAATCTCACATACACCACACACTAAGTATCAGAGAGACCTAAAACCCAGAAGCACCAATAGGCATTGCCCCTAAAAAGCTCCAAAGGACTAGGAAAGGCAAAGCCCAATAGAGACCTAGTGGGGAGCCCCATCCCCTGCTCCAGCACCACTCAGCCCAGGCCAGTTAAGTAGCAAAGCCCCAACCATGTCAGCCCCTGCTCCACAATTAGGCATCAGCAGGTGGTCCAATCTGTTTACAGCAGCAGCAGCAAAGCCCCACGGGCAATCACACTCCTTCTCCAAACCTAGAGCACCACAGAGAGTCAAATTAGCCTGCATCAGCAACCATACCAAAGCACCAGGTTATTCCAGCCTCCAGTCCACAACTGGGGCACAGGCAGGCAGACTAATATACTCAACGTAGCAGCAGGGAAGTCCAGACATGCTGACTGTACACCTGCTCCATACCTGTGAAGCCAAAAGGCAGGCCAATCCACTGTTAGAAGGTAGAGGAGGGTCAGTAAAGTGTCCTCCAGACTGAGAAGACACTTTAAGACCAAAAAACAAAGCAAGCCATTCCATACTGTTTACACAGAGTTCTCTTCAGGGTAACTTACCAACAGGGGGCATTGGGCCGATGGACGATCCTGGTACCATGTGGCACTCTCCATGCCCCTTTCTCCACAGCTATTCCCCACCCCAGCTGGACTGCAGGCCACAGCTTTTATAGGGCAAGAGGCATGGTGGTGAGGTCCTGGGGTAGTTATCTAAAGTGGGGTCTTCTGTGCACTGTTTATCTCTATAGTTATCTAAAGTGGAGGTTTCTGTGTGCCACTTTAGGGAAGATGAGAACCAGCCTTCCTGCATTCCAGTCAGGGCATACTTTAACCTCCATAGGGCCTGGAACACATAGCCTCCAGGGAGGTCATGAACAAGATGGAGGGCCAAAGATGGAGTCTGTATTGTCAGCTCTCCTACATTCACCTGTAGGGCCAGTATCAGGCGAGCACTATGCCCACAAGCCCCCACATGCCCCCACAAGCTCTCCATCTGGTGGCATAAAGAGATCTAGGCCATGGCATAAAGAGATCTAGGCCCAATCACTTGGTATCATCATCCAAACAGTTTATAATGTCATCATCCATTTATCCAAGAATTGATTTTAAAAGGAAACCAATTATAAGGCCAGGGAGAGAACCTGGCTTCAGGCTAATAAAAATCTCTAGGTGGATATCCACCACTAATCAATAAATTCTGGGTATGGTTGATTAACCAATTACTAATCTGGCTAAGTGTATCAGCATTCAAATATTACTGTAAGTTATTCACAAGAAAAGAAGGAATTCCTTGCAGAAATCAAGGTGAAGTCCATAAGCAAAATCTTCATTTCTCTACAACCATGCCTATAAATTAGTCAAAGTAAAGCATTAGATGAAGCTGATATGTGTTTTTAGGCATCTCATGTTTGATCTAAATGACTAGTACTTTCTTGTTTAATAATTTTTTAAATAAACTGTTCTCAAATCTTGTTTGGGGTTAATTGAAATGCTGCTAAGTAATACATAACACATAGCATACATTGTGAACATTTAAACATTTCCCATCTTAGATCTTCTTGTCAATTTAATTACAAGTTTTTTAAGCATTCAGAATAGAGTTGAGTGAGGTTTGAAAACTCATTTTAGATCAGCAAGATTCTCTCTTATAATCTCTTTACCCATTTTCAATTTCACTTTTCTCCTACCATCTTGCTACAAACACTCCTCATAGAAAACAGAAGTAAAACAGGATTTGAATTCAAATTTCTTTCTGTCATCTTCCAACTTGATGCTATTGACCTTCAAACAACAGGCTTTTTTTTTTTTCTTAATAGTGATATTTTTCTTCAACATTTTGGACAAATCTTCAGACATCTCCACCCCTTAAACTTTCTAAGAAGAAAGAATTTGATTTTTCAGGCAAGGAAGTAGTGTCTACATGGGTAGAATTGGTAGTGGAGCAGGAAAAGAGACAAACAATAGATTGAAAGAATAGATAAGAAAGCTAAAATCAAGTTAATGTGTTATTAGACCCATGTTGGCTGGTCTCCCTCTGGATTCAGCCAATAAGAAACACTGGCAGGAAACTGGAGGTCAGAAAATGGAGAAAAAAGGGGGAAGCTTGAGTATGCCTCCTGCCTTGTGCAGGGTACCAGAATATGCTGCCCCAAAATATGCCTCTTTGGCGTATGAGTTATGTAGAGCTAAAGGCTATTGGAAACCAACAGGCACAAGAAAAGCTCTAAAAACAAGGCACAGGTTTTTCTTTTGTAAAAGAAATTTACATTTATAAAGTCATTTTCCATTTATAAGCCTGCCTCTTCTTCCATACCAGGAAGAGGAGAACTCACAAATCTTATCAATGAAGAAGGCATGGACTTAAATCTGCCTAGCAAATTTTACTAAACAACTCTTGTTACCAGACTTTTCCTGGTCACCTTCCCTTAACTTGTCTCTCCTGCCCAGAATCCCAAATCTCTTTCTCTTTTATTGGTACTTAAACCCAAGTTCTAGCCACCCTGTTGAGTTACTCACCTCTGGGTACTCCCATATGTAAGCACTATGCACATGCTAATTAACTTTTGTTTGTTTTTCTTTCATTGACTTGTCTTTGGCCAGTCTAATTTAAAGGTCTGGGGGTACCTGGCTGGCTCAGCCCATAGAGCACGTGACTCTTGATCTCAGTGTTGTAAGCTTGAGCTCCATGTTGGGTGTAGAGTTTACTTAAAAATAAAATCTTTAAAGGGTGCCTGGGTGGCTCAGTCAGTTAAGTGTCTGCTTTCAGCTCAGGTCATAATCTCAGGGTCCTGGGATCGAGCCCTCCCCAACCCTGATCAGGCTCCCTACTCAGCAGGGAGTCTGCTTCTCTCTCCGACTCTCCCTCTACCCCTACCCCCACTCCTGCTGGTACCTGCTCAATCTCTCTCTCTTTCTCTCAAATAAATAAATAAAACCTTAAAAATAAAATAATAAAAAAATTTAAAAAAAATTTTTTAATTAAATCTTTTTAAAAAAAGGTGGGGGGGAGCCCAGCTGGAAGACCTAAGATGTGTAGAAGACTCTTTTCCCTCTGCTACAGCTCTCTCTACCCCACTGCAGCAGCTCTGGCAGTGACTTCATTTCTGGGTCTCCAAACATGGCTGCTACAGTTTCCACTTCTACAGGATGACCCCAGTCCATAGAGTAAAAGAAAAATTATACCCCAAACACTACTTTAAAAGAGCAGGGCACATTTTATTTAAGCTACTGCACTGGGGAGAGAGACTTCTGTATAGAACTCAGCTCAACTCCAAGTACAGCAAAGATAGCTGGGGATTTATAGCCAAAAGGCAGTAAAAGGGTCAGTGAATGGAAAAGTACTAAAAGGAACTTGATTAGAATCAAGAGTAGTGGGAATTCTTGCTCAACTGGCTGAACAGGATTTTTGCTAAAGTCAGACCAAGGATTTAGATATCAAGGGTGAAGAATGAGGAATTTGATCAGATATCAAGGGCTGGGGGGAGGGTTTCACTGAACTGACTTGACAGGATTCCTGATAAAATTGGGCTCAACTGGCCAGACATGGGGCGGGAGGGGTGGGGGGCAAAGAAAACTCAAAGGAGTCTGACTGAAGTTCATAATTGGACTCCAATAATATCACCTTTGCACCTCCAGTCTTGGAGGGGTAGTTGCTTTATGTTGTTGCTGATCTCTGAGTTGCCAACCTTTGTTTAGTTTTTAACTCCTCTATCACCTGTGTAATCAATTTACTGAATTAAATTCCTTCCATTTTGTTGTTGTTAAACTTGTTAATAAAGTATAACATACATACAGAAAAGTACAAAATCCTAAGCCGGATGAATTTTCAAGTGAACACATGCCTATATAATTATCACCTCGTCAAGAATCACAATATGAGTGACACCCCAGGAGCCCCTGGCTTGTCCCCTTGCAGTCACCACTCTGTCAAGGTTATCCTTCTAAGGTCGTAAATTAGTTCTGCCTATTTTGTATTTTCTATACATAGAAAAATACAGTTTTGTTTTTTTTTTTATGTGGGACTTCCTTGGCCCAACCTTATACCTGTAAGATTTGTCATTGTTTTATCTATTTGTAACTTGTTCATTCTAGTTGCTGTATAGTATAGTGTTGTGGGAATATACCATGTACCCATTCCATGGGTCATGAACGTTTGAGTAGCTTCCAGATTTGGTCTGGAACAGTGCTACTGTAAACATTCTTCCATGTTTCACCTGGTGAATAGAGTATGCATTTCTTTTGGGTATATGTATCCAGGAGTGCCACTGCTGAATCACAGATGTGCTTATGTGAACATTAGTATATACTGCTAGTTTTACCAAAGTGGCTGTACCAGTTTACATTCCCATCAACAGTAATGAAATTTCCAATCATTCTACATCTTCACCAATATTTGGTATTGCCTCCCTTTTTCATTTTAACCATTCTTGTGGGTATGTAGCCACATTGCACAATTATTTAAATTTGCATTTCTCTCATAACTAATGAGGCTGACCACCTATTTATATGATCTCATCTCAAATACTTATCTCATCCCTTTAGTTTTAAGTACACATCATAGTTGCTTATTCCTGTTTGATGGATATACTAAAATGAGGAATAATGACTTTACTGTTGTTTTTTTCTTTTTTCTTTCCCATCCCTTCTCTACTTCTGATACTAGTCAATGTTATACTTTTAGCATATCTGCTATTTAAAATGCTTATAATTTCATTATTTGATTTGTTGCTCTTAAATTATATGTGTTGACTCCTAGGAAACATAGATAAGGTAATCAATCATTGAACTTACTCTACTTCAGAATTTATTCTATCTCCTCCCTTCCCCTCCTAATTTTCAAAGTGTATACTATTTACATTCTTATCTACAATTCTAAACCTCATATTTCTTTTAGTTTCAGTTCTAGAGTTGAATACATTCAATGTTTCTTTTCAGTTCATTTGTAATAGGTCCCTCAATCACATTTTGAGATGGTTAAAATTTATCTTCTGGAAGTTTCTTTAAGAAAGTTTTGACAGCCATAACATTTCTTGAATTATTGCATGTTACACCATCTTCTGCTTTTAGGCTTGAAAGACAACATGATCAGATTTAAAATCTAGTTTACGTGCTTTCTTGCCATGTTACTTTGAAGATGCCACCCCAATAACTTCCTGTGCTGAATACTGATAACCCAATTTACTCTTCCATTTTAACCTCAGAGACACACTGCTCTATATAAATATGGTGGCTATTGACTCTGTATTCTCAACTACTCTGCTCCCTAATCAGCCTGGTTCCACTAAGGCTTCTACCACCAATTCATCCCAGCTGCTTCACTCATTGCCGAAAATGAGGGATGCAATATTTGTACTTCAGAGTGGGACTCTCAGCATCAGGATGGTGTTATTGCTGGAATATTCTAAGATCTGCCCCTGCTCTATATAAATATGGTGGCTATTGACTCTGTATTCTCAACTACTCTGCTCCCTAATCAGCCTGGTTCCACTAAGGCTTCTACCACCAATTCATCCCAGCTGCTTCACTCATTGCCGAAAATGAGGGATGCAATATTTGTACTTCAGAGTGGGACTCTCAGCATCAGGATGGTGTTATTGCTGGAATATTCTAAGATCTGCCCCGACTAGGCTCTTTTGAAATTCATTCCGCTTCTTCGTTTTCTTTCCTGAGGGTACTGCCAAACTCAATTGATTTTGAAAGCTTTACATGTATTTTGGAGTATGCAGATTTTTTTATGTCTTATAGTGTCACTGAAAATTGAATTTGCAGGGTTGGTTTTATTCTCCTATTGCTTTGTATTATTTTTAGGATTAAAAGGGCACATATGTGACTTAAATCACCATGTTCATACTAAAAGCCCAGAAATAGAGATTTTGAAGGAAACTGAAGGTCAGGTTTCAAAATAAAAAGTGAGAAAAAGGATCTTAACCCTCATCTTCCTAACAGCATGTTAGGGAACCTAACAATGTGTTCTATGAAAAGACAAGATTAATATCTCTAATAAAAAGTCAATGTGAGTTTTTTGGTGTCCTTGAAGGTAGCTTTTTATAAAAAGATTATTCCAGGGGCCATTTTGGCTTTCAATTCAGTATTTATTTTATTGAATTTGCAAATTCAAAACTTAGTTCTTTCTTAGGCTTAGATTTTTAAGTCTTATTATGCTATTTATAAATCCACAAATTTCAACAATTAAGAATTTTTAAGTACTTCATTAATATTGTAATCATTTCAACTTTCTTCATACATTCAATATATTCCATTTTCATTCTAAGTGTTTTATTGTTTTTTTGAATTTAAATTCAATTAGCCAACATATAGTACATCATTAGTTTCAGATGTAGAGTTCAGGAATTCATCAGTTGTATATAACACCCAGTGCTCATCACATCATGTGCCCTCCTTAATGCCCATCACCCAGTTACCCCATCCCCCCAACTCACCTCCCTTCCAGCAACCCTGTTTGTTTTCTATAGTTAAGAGTCTCTCGTGGTCCTCTCTGATGACTTCCCACTCAGTTTTCCCTCCCTTCCCCTATGATCCTCTGTGCTGTTTCTTACATTCCGCACATGAGCAAAACCATATGATAATTCTTTCTCTGATTGACTGATTCTGCTCAGCATAATACCCTCTATTTCCATCCACATCAATGTAAATGGTAAGTATTCATCCTTTCTGATGGTTGAGTAATATTCCATTGTGTATATATATACTACATCTTGTTTATCTGTTGAGGGACATCTGGGCTCTTTCCATAGTTCAGTTATTGTGGACATTGCTGCTATAAATATTGGGGTGTAGATGCCCCTTCAGATCACTACATTTGTATCTTTAGGGTAAATACCTAGTAGTGCAGTTGCTGGGTCATAGGGTAGTTCTATTTTCAACTGTTTGAGGAACCTCCATAATGTTTTCTAGAGTGGCTGCACCAGCTTGCAATCCCACCAACAGTGTAAGAGGGTTCCCTTTTCTCTGAATCCTCACCAACATCTGTTACTTCCTGACTCTTTAATTTTAACCATTCTGACTGGTGTGAGGTATCTCATGTGGTTTTTATTTGTATTCCCTGATGCCAAGGGATGTTGAGCATTTTTTCATGAGTCTGTTGGCCATTTGGATGTCTTCTTTGGAGAAATATCTGTTCATGTCTTCTGCCCATTTCTTAACTGGATTATTTGTTTTGGGGGTGTCAAATTTGATAAGTTCTTTATATATCATGGATATTAGCCCCTTATCTGATATGTCATTTGCAAATAACTTCTCCCATTCTGTAGGTTGCCTTTTAGTTTTGTCGACTGTTTCCTTTGCTGTGCAAAAGCTTTTTATCTTGATGAAGTCCCAATAGTTCATTTTTGCTTTTGTTTCCCTTGCTTTTTGAGACGTGTCTAGCAAGAAGTTGCTATGGCTGAGGTCACAGAGGTTTCTGCCTGTGTTCTCCTCTAGGATTTTGATGGATTCCGGTCTCACATTTAGGTCTTTCATTCATTTTTAGTTTATCTTTGTGTGTTGTGTAAAATAATGATCCAGTTTCTTTCTTCTACATGTGGCTGTCCAATTTTCCCAGCACCATTTGTTGAGGAGACTGTCTTTTTTCATTGGATAAGCTTTCTTGCTTTGTCAAAGATTAGTTGACCATATAGCTGTGGGTTCATTTCTGGGTTTTCTATTCTATTCCATTGATCTATGTGTCTGTTTTTGTGCTAGTACCAGATTGTCTTGATGATTACAGCTTTGTAATATAGCTTGAAGTACAGAATTGTGATGCCTCCAGCTTTGCTTTTCTTTTTTCAACATTTCTCTCACTATTCAGGATCTTTTCTGGTTCCATACAAGTTTTAGGATTATTTGATCCAGCTCTGTGAAAAAAGTTGGTTATATTTTGATAGGGATTGCTTTGAATGTGTAGATTGCTCTGGGCAGCATAGACATTTTAACAATATTTATTCTTCCAATCCATGAGCATGGAATATTTTTCCATTTCTCTGTGCCTTCCTCAATTTCTTTCATGAGTGTTCTGTAGTTTCTGGGGTACAGATCCTTTACCTCTTTGGTTAGGTTTATTCCTAGGTATCTTATAGTTTTGGGTGCAATTGTAAATGGGATTGATTCCTTAATTTCTCTTTCTTCTGTCTCATTGTTAGTGTATAGAAATGCACCTGATTTCTGTGCATTGATTTTATATCCTGCCACTTTGCTGAATTCCTGTATGAGTTCTAGCAATTTTGGGGTGGGGCATTTTGGGTTTTCCACATCAAGTATCATGTCATCTGCAGAGTGAGAGTTTGACTTCTTCTTTGCCAATTTGAATGTCTTTTATTTATTTTGTTGTCTGATTGCTAAGGCTAGGACTTCTAGTACTATGTTGAACAAAAGTGGTGAGAGTGGGCATCGCTCTTGTATTCCTGGCCTTAGGGGAAAAGCTCTTAGTTTTTCCACATTGAGAATGATATTCACTGTGGGCTTTTCCATACATGGTTTTTATGATATTAAGGTATGTTCCCTCTATCCCTACACTGTGGAGAGTTGATATCAAGCAAGGATGCTGTATTTTGTCCAATGCTTTTTCTGCATCAATTGAGAGGATCATATGGTTCTTGTCCATTTTTTTATTAATGTGATGTATTATGATGATTGATTTGAGAATGTTGAACCACATTTACAGCCCAGGAATAAATTCTACTTGGTCATGGTGAATAATCCTTTAAATACTGTTGGATCCTATTGGCTAGTCTCTTGGTGAGAATTTTTGCATCAATGTTCATCAGGGATATTGGTCTATAATTCTCCTTTTTGGTGAGGTCTTTGCCTGGTTTGGGGATTAACCTAATTCTGGCCTCATTGAATGAGTTTGGAAGTTTTCCTTCCCTTTCTATTTTTTGAAACAGCTTTAGAAGAATAGGCATTAGTTCTTCTTTAAATGTTTCATAGAATTCCCCTGGGAAGCCATCTGGCCCTGGGCTCTTCTTTATTGGGAGACTTTTGATGACTGCTTCAATTTCCTTGCCGGTTATGGGTCTGTTCAGGTTTTCTATTTCTTCCTGTTTCAGTTTTGGTAGTTCATATGTTTCTAGGAACGCTCCGTTTCTTCCAGATTGCCTAATTTGTTGGCATGTAGTTGCTCATAATATGTTCTTAAAATTGTATTTCCTTGGTGTTCTTTGGATCTCTCCTCTTTCATGATTTTATTAATTTGGGTCCTTTCTCTTTTCTTTTTGATAAGTCTGGCTAAGTCTCTTTTCTTTTTGATAAGGCTTATTAATTCTTTCAAAGAAACAGCTTCTAGTTTCATTGATTTGTTCTACTGTTCTTTTGGTTTCCATTTCATTGATTTCTGCTCTAATTTTTATTATTTCTCTTCTCCTGCTTGGTTTATGTTTTATTTGCTGTTCTTTCCCCTGCTTCTTTGGGTGTAAGGTTAGCTTGTGTATTTGAGACTTTTTAAATTTTTTGAGAGAGGCTTGCATTGCTATGAAATTCCCTCTTAGGACCAACTTTGCTGTATCCCAAAGGTTTTGAACAGTTGTGTTTTCATTTTCATTTGTTTCCATGAATTTTTTAAAATCTTTTTTAGTTTCCTGGTTGACCCATTCATTCTTTAGTAGGCTGCTCTTTAACCTCCAAGTGTTTGAGTTCCTTTCAAATTTCCTCTTGTGATTGAGTTCAGCTTTCAAAGCACTGTGGTCTGAAAATATGCGGAGAATGATCCCAGTTTTTTGGTACCAGTTGAGACCTGATTTGTGTCCCAGTATGTGATCTATTCTGGAGAATGTTCCATGTGCACTCGAGAAGAATGTGTATTCTGTTGCTTTAGGATGGAATGCTCTGTATATATCTGTAAGTCCATTTGGTCCAGTATGTCATTCAAAGCTCCTGTTTCCTTGTTGATCTTCTGCTTAGATGATCTGTCCTTTGCTGTGAGTGGGGTGTTGAAGTCCTCTACTATAATTGTATTATTATCAATGTTTTTCTTTAATTTGGTAATTAACTGGTTTATATAATTGGCTGCTCCCACGTTAGGAGCATAAATATTTATACTTGTTAGATCTTCTTGTTGGGTAGATCCTTTATGTATGATGCAGTGTCTCTCTTCATCCCTTACTACAGTCTTTGGTTTAAGATCTAATTTGTCTGATATGAGGGGTTCTTTTGATGTCCATTGGCATAATAAATTGTTCTCCACCCCCTCAGTTTCAATCTGGAGGTGTCTTTAGGTCTAAAAATGAGTCTCTTGTAGATATATGAATGGGCCTCGCTTTTTTTAACCAATCTGATACCCTGTGTCTTTTGACTGGAGCATTTAGCCCATTTACATTCAGAGTAACTATTGAAAGATATGCATTTAGTGCCATTGTATATCCTGTATATCCCTGTTTCTGTAGATTGTCTCTGTTTTTTTCTGGTCTGTGTTACTTTGGGGCTCTCTCTTCATTCCCTTTAATGTTTCTTGCAGGGCTGGCTTAGTGATCACAGATCCTTTTAGTTTCTGTTTGTCCTGGAAGCTCTTTATCTCTCCTTCCATTCTGAATGACAGCCTTGCTGGATAAAGTATTCTTGGCTGCATGGTTTTCCTCATTTAGTACCCTGAATATACCATGGCAGCCCATTCTGGCCTGCCAGGTCTCTGTGGATAGATCTGCTGCCAGTCTAATATTTCTACCATCGTAGGTTAAGGAGCTCTTGTTCTGAACTGCTTTCAGGATTTTCTCTTTATCTCTGAAATTTGCAAGATTTGCTGTTATATGTTGTTCTATTTTTATTGATTTTGGGGTGTGTTCTCTCTACCTTTTGGACTTGAATGCGTTTCCTACCCAGATTAAGGAAGTCCTCAGTTATGATTTGCTCAAATATACCTTCTCTCTCTCTCTCTCTCTCTCCTCTCCTTCAGGAAACCCAGTAATCCTAATATTGTTTTGCTTTATAGTATTGCTGATTTCTTGAGGACTCCCCTCATGGTCCATTAGTTGTTTTTCTCTCTTTTCCTCAGTTTCCTTCCTTTCCATCATCTTGTCTTCTATGTCACTGACTCTCTCTTCTGCTTCATTTACCCTAGCTGTTAGAGCATCCAATTTAGACTGCATCTCAGTTAAAGTATTTTTAATTTTGGCCTGATTAGGTTTTATTTCTGCACTGAGAGATTATCTAGTATCTTTTATGCTTTTTTCAGGCCCAGCTAGGACCTTTATAATCATTATCCTGAATTCCAGCTCTGACATTTTACTTATATCCATATCGATTAGATCTGTGGCAGAGTATTACCTCTGGTTCTTTCCTTTGTTGTGAATTCCTCCTAGTCATTTTGCCTGGAGAAGAATGGATGAACGAGAGAACAAAATCAAAATATCAACCACAACCCAACCCAACCGAAATACACACTAGACATATCTGAAGAGTTCAGAAACTAAAAAAAAAAAAGAAGAAAGAAAATGAAAAAAGGAAAAAGGGAAAAAAGAGAGAATATAATCTCCCAGGCAGACCAAACAGGGTGATCCGCTTGGTTCTGGGTGTATTTTGGTCTGTTTGTTAGAAGACCATAAGTCCCAAAATTGTAAAGAATGCAAAACTTACATATATACAAAAGTAAAATTGAATACAGTGAAATGAATCCATAAATGAAGAATATATCTATAAAATGTAAATGTAAAAATGAAAGTTAAAGAACAACTTAAACACAAGGAGTTGATAAAATAAGAAACTAGTTGAAAAGGAAAATAATGGAGTATTGCAGTTCTGTGTGCTTGGTAAACTTGATATTCCCCTGTTACAGCTGGTCTTCTGGGGGAGGGGCCTGCTGCGTTGATTTTCAGGTGTCTTTGTCTAGGCAGAGTTGCACTGCCCATTGCTGGGGGGTGGGGCTCAGTGTAAGCTGCTTCAGGTTCTTCTTTGTGGGTTTTGTTCACTGAAGCCTTTTCCAGTTGCTTCAGAGGATGAAAATAAAAATGGCCATGCCCTGATCTCCAGCCCCAGAACTGAAAGATCACGGCCCCCTCTCTTCAGTAAACCCTCAGGGAAAAGCAATCCTCACTTTTGTGGGTGCCAAACTCTGCAGACTCCTGCAGTGCGCACCCATGCCAATCTTCCCCGGGGAGGGAGGAGGGTCGATGCGGGCCTGCCAACTTGCAGGGCCCCCACAAGAAGAGTGGTCGCCCAATTGTGTGGTCACCCCCCCACCCCTTCCAGGGGAAGGCAGAGGGTCCCGTATTTGTGCCCTTTGTAGGACCTCCCCCCCACCCCACACAGAGAGCAGTCTCTAGGGGTGCTGTGGTTTGTAGTTTATGGCAAACTGAGCTGAGAACCCACTCCCCTGCTTGCTGATCCTAGCCAGTTTCCCTGTTTCAGTGCTTGGGAACTCTGCCAGCTCTGGCACCCCCATTCTTTCTGTGACCTCAGGGATCCTGAGACCACCTAGGATTCTGCCCTGCTTGGCCACCAGAGCACCTTTCAGGCAATGACGTTTCTCACTTGAGCAGTTTTCTAAAAGTTCCAATTTTGCCCTCCGGGGCTATATCACTTTCTGGTAGCCGGCTTCTGGAAGCTCCCTCCCCCCACATTTATCATCTCATATATACCCTCAGTTGTACTTCTCCACACTTCCTGCCTTGCAAAAAATGGTCACTTTTCTATTTGCAGAATTCCAGCCATTTTTTCTTACATCTCAGGTTGAATTCATAGGTGTTCAGAATGATTTGATAGTTATCTAGCTAAATTCAAGGGAACCGATGAAACGAAGTCCCCTACCCTTCTGTCATCTTACCTCCCTTCTCCATTTTAAGTGTTTTAATTGTCTAATAAAAATAAGCCTTCCCAAGCACTTTTATAATCTATAAATCCAATATTGTAAATTTTTATGTATTTGGAATATGAATCTAAATTATATTACATGTACTAAGAAATTGCTCAGTTATACATTTTAAATTGTAATCCCAAGGCTGATATGCAAAATTACTCTCTAAAATGCCAAATAAGTTATTAAAACACTGCATATGCATAGGTAATTTCCAAAACCAAAAATATGAATTGTACTGGTTCAATTTACTTTATCCTCTCTCCATTTAATTCTAAATATTCATGAGTATTTTGTGCACACTAATGAGATACATTTGGCATTACCTTCATTGCTGGCTGAGATTGTATATCAATCAGACATTTAATTGGAACATGAGATGCAAAGCTACAAATATTGGGGCAAATTTAATTGCCCCAATGACTGCCATTTTTAATCCTTTCATACGGTCTCTAAGTCAATAGAGACCCTTAAATATACGTCCTTTGGATGGGATAATCCAGCCCTTCCTCCAGGATTCACTTATATACATTATCTAATCACCAGATCGGATTTGACTGTAGCTTCCACCAAGGTTACTAATTTAAACTTGTTTGGATTCAACTACTCTAGTCTAATATTTTATTCCATTCTGAATGATTTTCCATGTTCTTTCTATCTGGTAAGACAACATTTTTAGATATTTAAAAGACATTGGAATGATCATGCAAATTTCTCATGTCTCTGCATGACTTTGTTTTCACAAATCTAATGATATTCTAATGACATGAATTAAAAGTGACTATAAGGACATGCTTGGCAGTCACTTGGAATTGTATGAGCAAGGGGAAAATAGTCAATTTAAAGGGTGAACCTGAGGTTAAACCATTGCTGTCTATGCTATGATTCCTAAGAGTCCTGGGAGATTACAAGAGGGGAGACAAGTTATTATTGACCATTTTTACAGATATATTTAATTTTACTGCTTTTGTGCTTCCTTCTTTTCTTACTCCTACTTACGATCTTTCCATTCCACTCAAAAAGTTGCCTTTAACATTCCTTGTAGGGCTGGTTTAGTGGTGATGAATTCCTTTAACTCTTGTTTGTCTGGGAATCTCTTTATCTTTCCTTCTATTGTGAATGATAACCTTTCTGGATAGAGTATTCTCAGCTGCAGATTTTTTTCACTTTCAGCACTTTGAATAGACCATGTCACTTTCTTCTCACCTGCAAAGTTTCTATGAAAAATCTGCTGATAGCTGTACCACGTCTCCCATGTATGTAACTGTTTTCTTTTCTCTTGCTGCTTTTTAAAATTCTCTTTATCGCTACTTTTTTCCATTTTAATTGCTATGTATCTTGGTGTGGACCTCCTTAGCCTGATTTTGTTGGGGTTCTCTGTGCCTCCTGGATCTGGATTTCTGCTTCCTTCCCCTGATTCAGGAAGTTTTCAACTTTAATTTCTTCAAATAAATGTTCTGTCCCTTCTCTCTTTTCTTCTGGGGTCCCTATAATGTGAATGTTATCATGCTTGATGGCGTTGCTGTGTTCCCTAAGTCTATTTTCATTTGTTATTATTATTTTTTCTCTCTCTTCTTCAGCTTGATTGATTTCCATGGCTCTTTCCTCCAGGTCACTGACTATTCTTCTGCTTCCTCTAGTCTATTTATTCCTTCTAATGTATTCTTAATTTCAGTGATTGAGTTCTTCATCTCCAATTGGTTATTTATGTTTTCTATCACTTTATTGGGGGTCTCACTGAGGTTCTCCATTCATTTCTCAAGTCTAGTAAGTATCTTTATGATCATTATTTTAAATTCTCTTTCAGGTATATTACTTATCCATTTTGTTTAGCTCTCTTGCTTTGATTTTGTCCTATTATTTCATTTGGATCATATTCCTCTGTCTCTTTATTTTGTCTAACTCTCTGTGTCTGTTTCTAAGTGTTAGGAATGTCAGCTACATCTTGTGCTCTTTAAAGTAATGGCCTCATGAAGAAGAGGTCCTGTAGTGTCTTGTGGTGCAATGTCCTCTGTTCATCAGAACCTGGCACTTCAGGGATGTCTCCTATGTGTATTGCATGTGCCCTACTACTGTAGTTAAGCCACATTTGCCTTCAGTCCAGTCATCTGCAATGGCTCTCTTTGCCTGTTGTGGGTAGTCTGGTCTCTCTGTTGTTAGTGGGCCAGTCTGGGGCTACCTTGGGCCCGAGGTGGGCCAGACCAGGCATGTGCCAGAGATGCAGTAGCACCAAAGTGCATAGCACTTTCCCTGTGTTGTGCCCTGAAAATATTTCATTGGTGGGTGGTGCCTGTGGTCAGATGAGATGTCTGACCTCAGCCCACTGTTGGGGCCACAGTCAACCTGGTGTGTGTGGTTATCTTCTCCTGTCCACAGGAAAGGAGTGACTTTGGAGTCGTGCTGGGCCCTGGTGGGGTTGCTTGCACCCTGCCAGGCTTGTGACACCACCTCGGATGGGATCCAGCCAAGGATGTATTGGAAGAGCTGGATCCACGGGAGAACATGGGGTAGGGTGCATGGTGCCAACAAGGTCTGAGCCAATCTGCTGCAGGAGAGCACCTGCAGCCACCCAACACTCCTGCCAAAGATGCAGGTTGTAAGGAGTGCATCCACAGAAAAATATGCGAGCAGATCTCATGGTATTAGCAAGGCTTACACAGTCTGATGTGGGAGAGGGACCTGGAGCTGAGGCATGGCTGGAGGGGGTGTGTCCGAAGAAGAATGTGTGGGTGGGGCATGCTGTGAGCAAGTTAGGTAGTGAGTGTTGGTGCTGTGCTTGTTCCCATAGTTGTCCCCTGTCTAGGCCGGAGGGTGGAGGAGGGAAATGATGCCTTTTCCTTTGTCTCCTCACTTCTCTAGAAATTGATTATTCCTTTGCTGAGAAGCAATATAAACTCAAGTTCTAACCGAACCTTTGAGTTACTCATCTCCAGGGACTCCCGTGTCTTATGTACGTGACACACATGCTTATAAACTTCTGTTTGTTTTTCTCTTCTCTGTCAGTCCAATGTACAGGGCAGCTGTGGGGCACACGATGGATAGAGGAAGAGATTTTTCCTCCCCTATGCTCTGAAATCAGATACATTGCAAAACGGAATGCTAGGAATAACTTTGATATTTGTTTAATGACCTTGCTTTTCCCTTCCTCCAACGATGATTTTGTCAAATGTGTCACTTCCCAGGGAGAGGACACTGAGAACAAAGAAAATGCAGTAAGGAATAGTGAATGCAATTCTATAATATATTAAGAAGTTATTGTTAGTTTTTAGGTGTGATGATGTTATTGTGGTTATGTAGGAACTGTCCTTTTTTAAGAGATATCTAATGAAATAAATAGAGGAGAAATGATTTGATGTCTCTATTTTACCATAAAATACTTCAAAAAATTAAGCAAAATGGCCAAAAATTAATTATTAAATCCGTGGTGGATATTTGAATGTTTATTATAGATAGTAATACAATGTTCAAATGTCCTGCAGTAGTACAATTTTGTAGAAGGAAACTGTTTTAGACAACCAAAAAATTATTAATTTGACCTCGATTTATTAAGAGCCTATGAAGAAAAAAAATCCTAAAACGCACATTTTTCCCTTATGGCTTATTTTAACCCTAGTTTCCCTTCCTTTTAGGTCAGCAAAGCAAGGTATCTCTAAATTAGTAACAGTAGGTAGGTAAGTAGCTGCTGCTAACTCTCAGGAAGGTTTTTTTGATATTCTTGCTAGTAACTGCATAAATGAATACTTTCAATAAGTAGATCAATCTTTTTGCAAGTCAGATGATTTCCAATTATTCGTTAACAAAATTGGAGGATTTAATTGAGTTGCCAGCTGATAGCTTATCAAAAATAATTTTCAGGGAAGATAACTATATGATTTTTCAAAAACAACTCAGAAGGCATCCAAAGAGTTGATTGGCATTGCTATAACAAAACTCTTTCCATTTTCATCTACATATTTATGTAATCACGTTTTCTTAGTGTTTATTTCTAGAAAGATGAAAAATAGAAATAGGATGCATGCTGAACCCTCTCTCATTCTAGCAATAAGTAGCAATTTATAAATGAAGTAATTGGGGAAGGAGCACCATCTATCTTATTAAGAGATGCCTTCCCATTAATGTTTTATTTTTTATATTTCATTATTATTCATCAGAATATAAAATATTTATGTTGCTTTGATTAATTGTGAATTTATGGTTTTTGCAATAACCCAGTCAAGAAGAAATTTTTTAACATTCAGAGCCAAATTGTCAAGAAGTTTAAAAAAAAATATGTATGTATGTATATATGTATGTATAATGACATGACCAATAAAAGGCTTTAAAGGTAAAATATATTACATTAGTACAAATTCTATGGATAGTCTTGTTTCTCTGCAGACATAGAGAGACAACAAGAGTACACGGAGAAAAAGGGAATGATTTAATATGTTTGACTGTTAAAGAAATGTCTGGTCCTATATTTTTTAAATGAATGCTATGGTATATTGAATTGCAAAAGATGTTTACATTTTATTGGATAGGCAGTTTTTTAAAAGGTAATATAAATGTTCTATTTCAAAATACTAATATATAAAGCATACTGGATTTTTTTTCTTTTCTTTTTTTCTTTTCTTTTTTTTTTTTGCCACAGGAGAGCCAAGTATCCTTGTAGCTGTCTTACCTCAGCTATTGACTAAGGTACAGTGAAGTGAAGAGAGAAGGCACTGCATCACACACCCAGTTTGACACCCTGCCCTTCACCCCCTTCCCTGAGTGCCTCCCGCCCCCAGTGGTGGAGGAGAAAGAACTGAAACAGGGAAGGAGAGAAAGAGTGAAAGAGAAGATCCCACTGCCTCCATTCTCCAGATCCCTCAAACTAAAGCCAGGCTGAAGGAGATACTGCTTTAAATGAAAGATGAGATAGAAGTTTCTATCTGCACTAGACTTGATTTGATAACTGAAATGGAAAAGAAAATTATATGGCCTTTCATGGTATTATTAAGGGACAGGAAAAAAAGGTTTGAACACACTATGGGCAGGATTTTGACTCCACCACATCCATACTGCTGAATAAATTGGTTCCCCAAATATTTACATATACAGAAAAAAATAAAAGAATACACTGAAACATTAATAGTAATCATCTCTGTATAATAGAGATATATATAGACCTCTCTATATAATAGACCAATTTCTTCATTGGTCATTTATATATATATTTAAAGATTTATCTATTTTTTTAAGAGAGAGAGAGAGTACACACACATGAGTGGGGGGAGGGGTAGAACGAGAGACTCTCAAGAGACTTCCTGCTGAGCAGAGTTTGACCCAGGGCTCGATCTATCGACACTAAGATCATGACCTGAGCCAAAATCACAAGTTGGAAGCTTAACTGACTGGGCCACCACACATCCCTAAATTTTTTTATTTTGTTAATGAACATACTACTTTTCTAATGAGAGAAAAAAGTATTTATTTATTTTTATTCCTAAGAAACTCTAATCTTATTTTTAATATCTATACACATGCATCTAGGGCAAATTTTTTTATATTTATAAAAGTATTACATGTAAGTAACTCAAAAATTCAAATCATACTAACAGGTTTATATATAACCCTGCATTTACTTATTCCCCCCTGTCTTTCTCCCTTCATCCCACTCCACAGAACAAACTACTTTCAATGCAATTGACTGCTTCTTCTGGTATTTACGTCCATATTTCCAAATAAAAGACACATAACTACTTGTGTTATCCATTTTCAACAATATCCATGACCTCATATTATAATATTTAACTCATTCCCAATTTCCTTTTCCTCCCCCACCTCTTCCCTTTGTAATTTTTATCCCCATTTTCATGTTTTCCCCCCTATGACTATGACTATGTTCATATTGCTCCCTGGTGAGTCAGAGGTATATTAAAAGTATATTTTTGGGGAGCCTGGGTGGCTCAGTCAGTTAAGAGTCCAAGCCTCAGGTCATAATCTCAGGGTTGTGGGATCAAGCCCCTGCATCTGGCTCCATACTCAGTGGGGAGTCTGCTTGCAATTCTCTCTTTCCCTCTCCCTGTGCCCCACCCCCTGCCCTGTGCTCTCTCTCTAAAACAAACAAACAAATAAATAAATAAATCCTTTTTTAAGTATATTTTCTTTCTTCCACAATTTTCTATTTCATCTGGAATTAATTTGCTAATTTTCTTTGAATGTCTAAATCGTCTTACAATTTCCAATAGTTCTGTAAAATACCTTCAATACATTTTTCATGTGGTTAACCAGTCCCCCCTTTTTTAAAACCTAGAGCTGGCATTCAAATCTAGACTGGTTGTCCTTTAGGGTATGCAGCACAGCTGACATCCCCTTGATTTTTTTTTAAAGATTTTATTCATTTATTTGACAGAGAGAGAGAGAGAGATAGCGAGAGAGGGAACACAAGCAGGGGGAGTGGGAGAGGGAGAAGCAGGCTACCCATGGAGCAGGGAGCCCAATGCAGGGCTCGATCCCAGGACCCTGGCATCATGACCTGAGCTGAAGGCAGACACCTAATGACTGAGCCACCCAGGTGCCCCCCCCTTGACTTTTTTGCACTAACTCCCATGTTTCTTGCATCCTGTTTTTTTCTTGGTTTTTATAGAGCATCTTTCAGTACGTTCTTGGAAAAGTTTACAAAGGAGATACTTTTTTTTTTCAGATTTTTCTACTTTGAAAATGCTTTTGTTCTACCTTCATACCAACTGATAGTTTGGAGGGTGTGTAAAATTCTAAGTTGAAAATTATTTTCACTCAGAATTTTGTGGGTGTTCTATTATCTTTAAGCTTTCACTGGTGGCTCTGAAAAGTGTGATGACATTCTAATTCCCATTTCTTTGTGAGTGATTTTTTTTTTTGTTTTGTCTCCTCTCTAGAGTTTCTGTTCCTTGTTCTCCTTATTGTTTGGGGTGATTTTCTAGTTGAACAATTTGAATATAACAGGATGTATGCAGCTCATACCTTCTTGAATTTCTTTTCACCCTCAGCCCAGGGACTCATGTCAGAGGTCAGCTGTTTCCCCTAAAATCTTTGAACAGCAATGAGAGTGCAGGGACCAGCTCATTTGCCTGGGTAAAAAATGGATGGCATAAATGGAGGCAAGAGAGTGTTCTCCCCGTTCCAGTCAACTTCTGCTGTGTAACTTCTAGAGATTGAATGCTTTTGTCCCCCTTCCCCCAAAATTCACATGTTGAAATTCTAACCCTCAAGGTGATGGTATTAGGAGGAAGGGTTTGAGAGGTACTTAAATCATGAGGGTTTTAGTGCCCTCATGCATGGAACTAGTGCCTTTATAAAAGAGGTCAGAGAAAGATCCTTTGCCCCCTTCTACTGTGTGAGCTTACAATGAAAAAATGCTGTACGAGCTAGGAAACGTGCTCTCACCAGACACTGAATCTGCTAGCGCTATGATTTGGACTTCCCAGTTTCTAGAATTGTGAGGAATAAATTTCTGTTGTTTATAATTCACCCAACCACCCATTTTATAGCATTTTGTTAGAACAGCCTGAATGGACTAAGATAGAAATAAACCACCCAAAACTTAGTGGTGTACAGTAACAATCATTTCATCATGTTCATGATTTTGTAGATCAGGAATTGAACAGAGCAAGTGGGAATAGCTTGCCTCTGCTCCACAATAACTGAATCCACAGATGGCTCAAATGACCAGGGAGAGTTGGAATGGGGTCACATATCTGGGGCTTCAGTTTTGACTGTCAGTTGATTCCTTAGTTCCTCTCCATGTTATGTCTGCTGGAGCTGAATGGCCAAGATGGCCTTCTTCATTCATGTCTAGTGACTGGGCTGGTATGGATGGAACAGTGGGGCATAGAAATATCTCTTTCCATGCAGCCTCTCCATGTGACTGGCTTGGGCTGTCACACAGCATGGTAGTTACAGTTAGGATGAACTTCTGCAGTAGCTGGCTTATCTCAGAATAATCATTTCAAGGTGTCCAGTTGGAAACTGCAAAGCTTCTTATGACCTATGCTCAGAAATCCCAGAATGTCCTTTCTGCCACATTTTATTGGTCATGCAAGTCACTAGAGCTGGCCCAGATTTAAGGGTAGGGGAATTAGACTTTACCACTCAATGGGAGGAAAAACAAAGAAATGTGAGACCATCTTTAGTTGATCATACTCCCATTTAGTACCATAAGCATATTGGAGCATATGAACAATGAGCCAGAAGAGCCTAAGTTTTGAATTAAAAAGCACCAACAGGGAATATCACCACAGCAGCTAGAAAGCAAAGAAAGAAAATACCAAATGGAGGATACCATATTAAAACTGAGAGAATAAGTCTCTGAAGACATATTGCAGGGAATGACATCTTAGAGGACTGCACTCAACAGTACACATTAGGCACCCCCCGGAGAACTTTTGAACAGTTGTGGAGAATTTAAATAGTTCTTAGTATTCTGATAATAAGGAAGGACTCAGAGAAACAATACCCTTTTATTATCATCATGACCTCATTTCACACACATGCGCACACACGCACACAGAAGAGTGGCCAAAGGAAACGTCTATTACAACAATAAGGCATCTGGAGTGACTGTGTAGCTTTACTGCAGAATGATGTTCACATCATGAACTACTCGGTCCCCCTATGAAGAACACATCATATAGAATTGATGGGTCCCATACTTTGCAATCAATGGATATTAAATATAGTAAGGAAATTAAAAATTGATGTTTGTTTTGACATCATTCATACACTGGAGGAGGAATATGCCAATAGCTTTTGCTGTTATAATAAGTAGTTCAGAATATAGCAACTGAAGTCATGCATCTAAATGCCATAAAAAACAAAAGGAAAGATTTGGAAGACAATAAATATCTAGAGATTGCAGGAAGCACATAAGGCCAAGAAGAATTAATTCATTACCTGTATCACTAAAAAATAAATCTTTAAATCTCTCCTTAAATGGATAGAAATTGTTCCTTTTATTTTTATCCTATCTTATGAGAGCTATCTATTGCTTACTACCCTGGCCCCTCCTCACCTTCTTGCTTGGAGAAAACCCCTTTGAATAAACTAAATTCTCCCCACAACTGTCCCATCTTCCTCTCTCAATTTCATCCCCAATGAACATTTCAGAAGCTGCTGTTACACTGCAGACTATTCAACTCTGATGAACCAGCCCCATTCAATCATGTTGATATCACCCAAGTAGCATATGGCAATGAATGACATAATGTGTACAGTTACATTTTTCCAGATTAGAATTCCTTTTCTGGAATGTGACAGGATGGGGTTCTAAATGAAAAGATCTCACCCTGATGAGCCATAAGAGTTTCTGCCTTAAAAGTCCTAGGTTTTTAGACTGTCAGTTCATTTGTTTCTAAATCTTCAGCTCTTTTATTTTCCAACTGTATGGAGAAAAAAATATTGTTAGAAGAAAGGAAGAACCAGACGTATTTATCTCTTTTAATTCCGGGGAGGTTTTTTTTTTTTGATTTTTCCATGCTTCATCAATAAGACCTGGTTCCTTTACATCTGTATTTGGCTTGTTAGTAAAGGATAAGGTATATCTTATTAAATAAGTATTTCTTGTCAAGCAGTGCACTGATTAAGATTTTTTTTCTTCATTTGTAGGTGTTCCAAGCTCTGATAACTAATATTTCTGGAGATCTCAATCCTTAAATAAGAAATGACATTACTAAGTCCGTATTCTTAATCATTGCAGGAAGAATACTGCATGCAATAGTTGCAATAGTCCAAGGACTATTCTTCTACAGAAGTAAATGCTAAATTGTATTCTGAAAAATATTGTCAAGTGTGACTTGAAAAATAAAGATTTCCATGCAGATAAGTCTGGAAAATACTGAGTTAAGCAGAGTTAAACAGGTGCATTTACACCAGGACTTCTCAAAACTTTAATGTGGAATATTAAAGAAGATGCATGAATCTTCAAATGGGGAGTGTTCTATATGGCCTTTCCATAATTTACTGATTTTATCAAAAGTAGCAAAGAAGATTGTATAATTAGTTTTGTTTTGAGAAATGCTAATTTAGAATGGCTGAATAAATAAAAATGGAAAAATTCCTAGGAAAATTTATCCATAATATAACCCACCAGAACCTACTAATGTTGTGAATGATGACTTCAGAACAAATCTATGGAAAATGTTATGTTGTCTAACAAAACATCAGTGTTGTTTGATGGCTACTCTTTCTTTACTCTCATAATTTAAACAAGTATCTGAGGTCTTCAAAGAAAGTGACCACTTCAACTTCATCCCTACGCTAAGTTTAATTTTAGCTACTAAACAGATGGAAATGACAGAAGGGGTTCTGTAAATTTATAAATAGTCTTTCAGTCTCCTAAAGAACTTCAGATGCTTTGTTTTCAAGTAGCTCTAATGAGTTTTCTCCATAATTCTTATTGGCAGAGTATATTGACAGACCACTTCTGACTATTTCACATTAAGGCAAATATGTCAACCTTCTAGCTCTTTATTTTAAAAAGGAATACCCAGAAGCAAATGAAAGAAGAGGGAAAGGGAGAAGAGAAAGGCAAGGAAGAAAAAAGGAAGAGGAGGAGAGGAAAGAAAGTAGTGTGTCAGATTGTTTGCAATATGGCTATTTGCAAAATGTTTTGCAAAAGAACCACAATAAGTCCCCAGATCCCTGTTCCCACCCTTTGCAATATGATTTAGGGTGTCCTCCCATCAAGAGGTAGAGGCTATATTTCTATTCCTGAACATAAGTTTGTCCATGTCATTTGTTTTGGTCAGTGGGCCATCATGAATGTGATGCAAGCAGAGATTTGAAAATTTCTTGTGTTCTGGGGCTTGCCCTCTCTTGCAACTCTGGAATCCTGGGTCCACTGTGTGAAGAAGCCCAGACTAGACTTTTGGTAAATGGAGCCCATGTGGAACAGACAGGAGCCAAATTTCTTGATTTACTTTTAATTATAATTTATTGATTTCCTGCAGTAGTGGATGAAGATTAACCTCTATCCAACCCATCCTTCCCATCAAATTTGAAGAGATCCAAAGAATGTGAAACTGAGACTTCAAAGATGGGACATGAGCATTCAATGTAGATGAAGCAAAGATGTGGGAGGCCCAAAAGCAGGAAAGCATTGGAGCACAGTGAGTAGAGCAGCAAAGCGTATAAGGTGGAATAGAAAAGGTAGACACAGACACACAAGACCATTGGAACATGCGAAACTTTGTAACCCTGCAAGAACTGGATTTTATTTTGGGTACCTTTTTTTCTATCAGATTCAAGGAGGGTTTGCTGTTATTGTTGTTGTTGTTTTTTAAAGTTATATGCAATAGTATTGATACAAGGCGGACATCAGTGTAGAAACTCCAAATAACATAAGCATTTTAGAGGGCGATTTGGCTGTACAAATCAAAGGACTTAAATTTTTGCATGCTCTTTGGCCCAGGAATTCCACATTATTTTAAGAAAGCATAATGGCTGTGCAAAAACATCTTTTTAAAATATGTTCATCTCATTATTTTTGATAATAGTGAGAAACTGGACATAACCAAAATGTCTAATGGTAAATTAATTTATGAAATAAATTGCAGTATCTCATAATGGATTACTATTGGGCCATTAAAAATTACTGTAGAAGTCTGTACATATGAACTTGGAAAACATGGAAAAGGGCAGGTTACAAAGTAGTATATTCAATATAATCCCCATTACCTAGAAAGAAAATTGCAGGGAAATACATGACTGAAAAAATATAGAGCCCAATGTTAACATTGGTTATATTTGTAGACGGAGTTGAGCATTGTATTAGAAAATTATTTGAGGAAAAGTTCTTTAATCCCCGAAGGCCTCAAATCTTGTATCCTCCACATTCGAGCGTGATTGCATCTCTGGTTCAGAAATACTGTACAGAGACTCTTTGTAAATTTGGGGTATTGGGTGTTAAAATCAAAAAAGAAAACTGCGTCAGTCAAAATATAGAGATTATATACAGTATAAATTTAGCTCTGTAACAGACTACACGAAAATGATTAGAAAAAAAATATGCTTGCCAAAAATTTAAACCTGAGTCTACAACTAAGAAAGTACTAAAAGAGAAAACTACTTGCAGTGCCAAGTTAAAAGTCAAATACAAGGAGTCCAGGCTCTGGCACAGATAGAAGGAGATGGGCAAAGAGAGTTCTTCCACATATATGAGGATCCAACAGCTGTCCCTGATAACCTAGGCTTCCACCGTCACATCGTGCACAAATCAAACCCAGTTAAGAAGGAAAAAAACATTCAAGCATCTCAAGTTCTGGTCCCTATAAAGTGGAGCTGCTTCACAAACTACCTTTCCCTCTTCAGGATTCCATGAGAACGCCTTCCTTCCAGGTATGCTCATCTACTTAGGAGTCCCCAAAAGTCATCCAGACTTAGACTTGGGATTTATCTCCATGGGGGAAAATATCTTTATCTTCTTCTGTTGATATTCTCTGGTTAATTAAAGGTGGGAGAAGGTGCGGATTTTTTAAATCTTAAATAAAAAACAAAACAAACAAGAAAAACCCTTACCTTTGTGTATTATTGTCTTTCCCTACATAGCCTTACAGGGGAAAAAAATGTTGTCTGTTATCAAGAAATTGTTGTGATTCTTAATTGAAGCTTTTTGAAGTTCAAACTCAACACTGCTGATTTTATTTTCCTCTTTTTACCTTATCTCTATTTTCTCAACTTTCTTTAGTGAGTATGTAAGTACTTTCAAGGACAGAAAAATTAATGTTATTAATTTTTATATCTCACTACCAATTTTTATTGCTTTATTTTTAAAATGGAAAAAAAAAATCTCAGGAGCCTGGAGTCTCTGGGTTTGAATGCTAGAACTAATAATAAAGGTAGTTTGGCAGTTGCTGTTGCCCAGAATATGAATTGGGTAAAAAAAGTTCTCAAACACACAGATTTCTAACAGTGTTCCTAAGGCCTATTTCCCCTAACTTTATAGGCCCTGGACAAATGCCTGCAATTTTGTAAACTTTCACAAATAAGGGAGAGAATCTAAAGTTCCCATAGAAAATGCAGGAGCAAAGAAGCATTTCCATTTGTGGATAGAAAAGACTATAGCATAGTAAATCAGAATGCTTGAAAAGTGGATAATTGTAGCAAATTGCATTTCCCAAAAATGGTCACAGCATTATCTCCCATTCCTCAGGCTTATCTACAGTGTGACCTTGACATTCTTCCCATCATGAAATGGGTCTGCTTTTCCTCCCTCTTACTCTGGGTAGATGTGTGACTCACTTGGAACATTTGTAACATTCTATTTAGAATTCAGTGGAAGGGATGCTACTTGACTTTCAAGGCTAGATCAGAAAAGGCACTGTGGCTGCCCTGCTCACTGAATACTTGTCCTTGAAGCCTGCAGCTGCCACGTAAGGAGTCCAACTGTCCTGGGGCCCAGACCAGCCCCAGTGAGAGATCAGAGTCAGACCCCAAGACAACAGGAAGAGATAGTTGCCCAGACAGCCCCCAGCTGCTCTAGCCCTCTGCTGTCCCAGCTCCAGCCGCTGTCTGATGGTAACCTCATGAGGGACCCCAAGCCAGACCATTCAGTGAGCCGTCCTGTATTCCTCACCCACAAAAACCATGTGTGTGCTAAAGGAAAAGTACTGAAGGATGTCAAGAGATGTGATTAGGCCAACCAACTCTACTAACTGGCCCTATCCTTCTCAGTAATTACATTAAAAAAAAAATGTCTCCCAAGTCCTTGAGAAAGAAATTGCTGGATTGTAGAAGGTACATATACATCACAAAGAGACAGAGAAAAGATTTATAATAGCAAGTGTTCTAAAGCAGATGCTTAAAGGAGAGGAAAAACAGGTTCCTATCAAGTTTTGGTTGGAAGAAACAGTTCATTCTTTTGGCAGCCTTGAAAATTTCCAAGTTGGAACTTAAGGGGGGCTGTGTTGTCCCAAGGACAAGGCTTTAGTCTGCTGGAAGCCATGCAGAGCTTGGTCAAGTCTGTTAGTGGGGATTCTGAAAGATGAAAAAAAGAAGGCAAACTGCCTAGGGACCTCAGGACTAGAAGAACAACAAAGCAATGAGTTCCCTGGGTTTTCTATTTGTCTCCCATATACCTCAAACTGAGCATTGGAGAGAACCACAGGCTGGACCTGCCAACAGTCATTGATCAAAAAGAAGCTCCAAGAACACCATTCTCCTGATGCAGGTAGACCAGGTTCAAGGAGCTGGAGGGGGTCCCACAGGACGAGCTGAGAGGGTCATTGGCTTCACACAGAATGGAAAGCAAATATGAGCCAGCAGAAGGCAAAAGCAGAATTGTATTGAAGATATATAGAGAGATACAAATGGAGCATCCAGAAGACTCAGAAAGGAAAGGAAGGAGACTCCCCTTGCTTGTGGTCTTGGATTTTTATTGGTGAAGGTGGTCTGGTGCATGTGTCCTCTCAGGCATCCAAGAACTGGTCGAACAAGGATGAGTGCTCAGGTGTCCTCTATAAGTCACTTATGCCCTGGAGCCAGGGGTCTTGGCATCAATTTGGAGTCAGTGGTCTTGAAAAACATTCATAGCAACTTCACCCAGACACTCCTTAGGTATTATCTATTGTGCTTGAAGACTCCAAAGAAATCATTAACTCCTTGACCTTTAGAAGGGGGATATACATTAAGGCATGTGTAAGGCTGGAGATACAGGTCCTAATAAGAGTAAGAGGCAGGAAAAGGAGCAAAGAAAAAAAAAAACAGCTTTTTTTCATGGGTTCCCTTCAGTTTCCCTGTCTCACTCCCTCTGGCACAGGGATCTAAAAAGGGACAGCCCAGCACACAACTGGCAGGGACCTTGTCCATCACTCGAAACCAACCAGCAGCAGGCCAGCACCTTCCTGGTCCTCCACTTTGGGCAGAAGGCAACCCAAGAGTGTCATTTCACAGCCTCTTTTCCCCTGAGGGAAATCACAATACGGCACCCCAAAATATGCCTTTTTGACATAAAAATTGTTTTGAACTGAAGGCTATTAAAAAGCAACAAAGGCAGCAAAAGCTCCCCCTCTTCTGCCTAAAGAAGATTTAATTCTTTCATTGAACATAGACTCCTCTCAGCCCAGAGACAAACCAGAAGAACCTGCAAACAGATCTACTCTATGAGTTTCCTCCCATATATTTACCTTCGCACAATTTGCCACCTTTAGAAGATTAAAAGTGCTCCTCTTTGTCCTTTCTCTACAAGTGCATTCTTTGTATATAAGCTGAAATTAGTCTAAACTGCCATTTTAACTGACTTTCGATTAAGTTTTTCCCACCATGACATGCAGTGCACACGTTAATAAACAATTTGTCTCCTGTTAATTTTTTTGTTAAAGGGTCCCAGTTAGAACTAAGATGGGTAGAAGCGGTTTTGCCTCCCCTATATCCCTGTAGCACAAGGTAAATCAGGTAGGCTCTTCCCTGCCCGAGGCAACAACAGAGATCAAGTGAGAAGCCCACCAATAGCTGGCAGCCCAGAGGGCAGAAGTAGGAAAACACTTTCCCTCCCATGGGCCCCCAGCATCCTCTAGCCTCTGGCTAGAAGCAGTGGTAGGTCCAGGGAAGCACCTTTCACCCCCATGCATGGCACCAATAGGGATTGAGTGGAATCCGGTCAGCACCAGCCAACCCAGGGACTGCTCATTCCTGGGGGCCAGTTGGTGTCTCTCCTGCCTACCTAGCAACACCAGGACCAGAGAAGAGTATTGGGCCTCAGCAGGAGGCACCAGCAGGGACAACGGGAGCCCCAGCAGCCTCAGGTGAACTAAGCAGATAGGAATAGTACTCTAAGAGCTCTAAAAATTAAACTGTCATTGGAACCATATCCCACAAAAGTAAGCCAAGACCTACATCTTAATTGCCTGCTAAAATATAAGATTTAAATAGGATTCAGTCTCCTAACAATATCCTAAATGCCTAGGATACAATAGACAACACTCATCACACCAAGAACCAGGAAAATCCCAAATTGGATGTGAAAAGACAATCAACTGCCAATACAGAGATGAATCAAATATTGGAATGATCTGACAAAGATTTTAAAGCAGCCATGATTAAAAAAAAAATGCTCTTAGAAGCAATTACAAGTTTTCATGGAACGAATAAAACAATAGAAAATATCAACAAAGAAATACAAGTTTTAAAAATGGAAATTATAGGGGCACCTGGGTGGCTCAGTTAATTAAGCCTCTGACTCTTGATTTCAGCTCAGGTCATGATCTCAGGGTTGTCAGATTGAGCCCCATGTTGGGCTTCACACTGGGCTGGGCATGGAGCCTGCTTGAGATTCTCTCCCTCTGACCCCATACCCCCACCCCTGTTCGCATCTGCTTTCTCTTTCCAAAAAAAAAAAAAAAAGGAAATTATAAAACTAAAAACTATAACGACTGAAATAAAAACTCACTGGGTGGACTTGGTAGTAGAGGGCAAATGACAGAAGACAGAATGAGAACACCAGCTACTAGAATTTACTTACTGAGCAACAGAGAGACCAAAGACCTGGTGAAAGGTGGGAAACTAAACAGAGCCTGAGGGACTCAGGGGACAATAACAAAAGATCTAACTGCTGGATCCCCAGAAAAAGAGAAGTAATGGGGGGCTAAAGAAATAGTGGCCAAAAACTTGCCAAGTTTGGGAAAAGACATAAACCTACAGATTAAAGAAGCTGGGCAAATCCCAAGCGAAAGAAATCCACATCTAGGTACATGACAATAACTTCTGAAAACTGAAGTCAAAGGTACTATGGATAACACGGTATCATAGAGGCATGGAAATCTGTAATTACATTGTGGCAACACAATGAAAATCCAGAAACAGATTCATGTATATGATATTTGAGTATATAAATGAGTAGATACATAACCATGTATATATAAATACTCACGTATATGATAATTGAGTGATGAATGTTGGCAGCTCAAATAAATGGAGAAAGGATCAATTATTCAATCTACAGTTGGGGACAATGTCTTCCTAGTGGAGTAACAAAGTTTGATCTCTCTCTCACATCATAACAGTATGATCAAAAATTAATTCTGGTCAGATTAAAATGTTAAACATAAAATGTACACAACAAAACTATAAAATGAAAAAAATTCAGGCAAATGTCTGTCATAATCTTGGGATGAAGAGCTTTTTAAACTTGAAACCAATTCAAAAAAAAACACGCAAAGAAATTTTGTTTCATTCTCCATCTGACAGAAAATGAGTGGCAAGAATAGAGCATTTCTTGAGATTGCTTTTTCGCTCTGTGAATTTTCTTAACACTTTTCCTCAGATAATTTAAAGAGAATTTATCACCTAAATCATGCAACTAGGGTCTTCATATTGAAGTCTTCATGAAAGAGGAGTTCAGCTGCCTCCATTCTGACCTGACTTTCCAGTTGGGTTCTTCTTTCTAGCTGGTCTCAACTCTGGCAAAAGACCCTGCAGACAAAGCATCCCATGATGGAAACTGAAACTACCCCTCAAGCAATAAGGACTGCCCTGATCCAACAAGACTGTGCCCGTGATTGATCCCAAGGCAATGATCGACTTGATCTTCACTGCCCACCTGCACTTACCGACCTTTGTCCCACATCTTCCTTACATAAACCTAGAAGTATTTTTGGCACTTTGGAGACAGTTTTTGAGGTGCTAGTCCGCTGTCTTCTGGTGGTAGCCTCATTGAAATAAATTTCTTTCTTGTTTCACCACCACTCCTTTCTCTGCCTTAGGATTTTGTCAGTGGTGAGTGGCTGAACTTAGTCTGTTTGGGACCCCCAGAGCCAGATGCTTTTGCACTCCTGCACCCCAGCTTCAAGGTGGTTTCAGCCACATCTATCCCTGTCTTAGTCGGCTTGGGCTGCTATAACAAAAATACCATAGAGTGGGTGGTTTTAACATTTATTTCTCACAGCTGTAGAGCCCGGGAAATCCAACATCACGGCAGTGGCAGATGTGGTGTCTGGTGAGAGCCACAGGGCTCCAACTGCAGATGATTATCTTCTTATTGTGTCTTCACATGGCAAAAAGAGCAATACTGCTCTCTGTGGTCTCTTTTATAAGGGCACTGATCTCATTCACCAGAGCTCCACCCTCATGACCTAATAACCTCATGAAAACCTAACACCATCATATTGAGGATTCAGTTTCAACATATGAATTTCAGAAGGACACATTCAATCTGTAGCATTCTCTTCCATCAGAAAAGTAACAGCCTCTATGTTACATCAACCACAACTGACGACAAGATTAAGAAAGTTTAAGAAAGTCAGTATTTGGCTTTCCCAGTCTCAGTAGTGGAAATTGCCATGAACTGTCTGCAACAAAAATTGCAGCTGAAATCACCCCTAAACTGTTGCGTACCTTGGAAAATTAAGCTCTACCCCTACAGGAGCAAGCAACCTGGTGTCCTTTTCTTTTGTAGTCTTACGTTGAAACTCTACCAATGCTTAAAGCTTCTGTTTTCTTTAGAGTTGTAGTTCATTTTGTACTTCATTAAAAGGAAGTTAATACTTAAAATTATAGCCAAGTTGAATCTGTTGATCAAAGATTCTGGGCTCAGCTCCACATACTTCTGTTGCATCATGGTACTGCTCCTCGTTGGAGCCCTGTGGCAAAATTCAAACATGTTGTCTTGCATTTCAATCTTTTTTAACAAAAAATATAAAAACGGGAAAGAAAAGACTATAAAAGGGGAAAGGTGGCGTAGAGCAATAAGAGCTAGATTCTTCTGTAATTTGTCCAGATAGCGAAATTTAATTTTTTTAAAGATTTATTTATTTATTTGAGAAAGAGAGAATGCGCACATGCATGAGCAAGTTGGGGTAAGGGCAGAGGGAGAGGGAGAGAGAGAAAATCCCAAGCAGACCCCCCACTGAGCACAGTGCCTGACAGAAGAAAGCTCGATCTCACGACCCATGATTTCATGACCTGAGCTGAAATCACGAGTGGGATGCTTAACCAAATGAGCCACCCAGGAGCCCCATCCAGATAGTAGAATTTAATATTAGCAATTTCAAAGAACTATAGGGGCAGAAAAAGTTATCAAAATGGTCATATAGTAACACCAATATTCATTTCTTAAATTGTTAATAATAATAAATACCATAATGTATTTTTAGCAATAAAGTAACAAAAATGCCAAGTTGTAAGCTATTCTTTCTCTTTTACTACCTTTCATGAACTAATTTTACAAACAAACAATGAGAGATCTATACCTACCACCTCCATTTCATTTAACTTTCTTTCTTTCTGTCTACGGTATGACTTATTTTGGCATTTAGATTCTCACATGATATCATTACCAAAATGATTCCAGATGGAATAAAAAGTGATGTATAGAATGTCTTATAAAGAACAGTAATTTAAAATGTTTGGTCCCAATACATGAATAAACAAACAGATCAAGAGAACAAAATATAAACTATAGAAATAGATCTAAATGTATATGGGAATTTAGTATAGGATAAAAGCAACATATCAAATAGTAGGGAAAAATTGATTTGTAATAAATGGTGTTGAGATGATGAGAAGCCATCTGGAAAAAAATTAACTTGGCTCCCTATCTCATTCTTTCCGCCAAAATGAGCTTAACATGAATCAAAATTTTAAATGTAAAAATGAAATCTTAAAAGTAGTAGAAAAAAACATAAATTAATCTTGATATATATCTAAACAAGACACAAATCCCAGAAACTAGAAAGGAAAAGATTGATAAATTGGACTCCATAAACACTTAAATTTTCAGTATGGCCAAAAGTACCACAAATGAACTTTAATGACAAGCCGGGAAAAAATAATTATGACATTATTTGGCAAAGTACTCATTTTCTTAATATAGAGAGGGTTCTTAATAAACAACTGTTTCGACACAGCAATTCAGGTTTTGAAAATTTAACCATTGGTGTTCTTGCATATTAATACAAAGACATATTTACAAGACTGTTCATTGCAGCCTTCTATGTAACCCAGTAGACTGGATTCATAATTGTTCATTTTGAGATATTCAGGGGAAAACTGTGTAGCTATTTTTAAAAATGGGCCACAAATCCACAGACTAATCTAGAAAGGTCCCAGGTATATCATTAAGTAAAAGAAACAAGGGGCAGAAGACAGTTTGTAATAGGCTAGCTTTGCTTACAGGGTATACACCCATATGTGTATAAAAAATTGTGTACGTGAGACCCATTGATGTGTCTGGAGGCCTGGGTTGGAAAGGAATCTTACTTTTCATTCTATATTCTTTTTTACTATTTGACTTTCTTTTTTGCATGGGAATGTAATATATGCATGTATTTCTTTTCAAATAAAAAAATCTATGTAAAAATTAATTAAATAGTGACCAAATTTCTGAAGGGAAAGAACTCTAAGAGTAAAAACAAAACAAAAAAACAATCAGGAGGAAAAAGATTGATCAATTTGACAACATAAAATGAAAATCATCTATATTATAAAATACAATAGTTAAGTTGCAAACAAAAAAACTATACACAAGAAATTTGACAAAGTTTTATATCTTAAATATATTATTATCTCAAATAAATTAACATGACAAACACCAAGAACCCAAGGTAAACACTCAAAAGACTTAAACAATTCACAAAAGCACCCGTACGTTTTCCTTCATAGCACTTAGCACTATTTTAATTATTTTTTTGTGTGTAACTATTTGTTTAGTGTCTGTCTCACAAACCTATAAGATCTCTGAGGGCAGAGGAAGTCCGTTTTGTTCACTATGGTGACCTCACAAATGGCATGCTGCTTGACACATTGTGGGAACACAATAAATATTGATGTACTGTATTAATCACGTCCTCTTCACCCAGTTGGTGGGGGCGGGTCCTGCCCCTGGGGTCATTAAAATGGCTAAAGACACAATTCCTGACCCTGGATATTCTCCTTTCACCTGAACAGGTGATACCGACCAGTTTACTAGTGTCACATAATCACAGCCTAGAGAAGGAAGACACACCAGGGAAGGACCACACAGGGCTTGTTCTTGGGAACAGTGAACAACAAGATGCCAAGGGAGGCAGGCTTTGCAGTATCAAGAGGGTGGCATGCCTCTTGGTTCCTGCGAGAGGATGTAATTGGCTTCTCTGGATAATTCCACTCACTGGCAGGGAACTGAAGCCCACTACTCAAGGATATACAGGAACTGTGTCAAGTCCCTCTGATAAGGAAGGTTGTTTGGCTAGAAGACCTTATCCTTGAGAGCAGAATGGAGTTGGGGAACTTGCCCTTAGTCTGTGGAAAGCCATTCCTGATTTCACCAGATTTCAAAGCAGCACATGATGCTGGACCTTAATTTTAGGTCCACATTTGATAGATGGAATACTTAAAACTTGACATGTGTTCTCAGGATCCTGGGATGGAGCCCCGCATCAGGCTCCATGCTCAGTGGGGAGTCTGCTTGTTCTTCTGCCTCTGCCTCTCCCCAGCTCCCCCTCCCTGTAACCTCTCCCTGCCCCCCTCTCCCCGTGCTCCTTCCTCCACCCCTTCGTGCCCCCTCCAGCTCATGCTCTCTCTGTCTCTTTCTTAAATAAATAAATAAAATCGTAAAAAAAAAAAAACTGTCAGAAAACCCTATTAGATCAAGGGGAGATAATTTTATTAGACTCACTGTAATGAGGCAGAACATGACCTTGCCAGAGTCTCAGCCATTTCTCAGAATGGGAGATTAAGGCAGGATATATTGGGGATTTTAGTGCCTGGACTGGGAGATGTGTAACGTAGGCCTTACAAGATGGGGAACTGTTGAGGATTGGGCATAACTTTGGACTGTTGGGTACCATGAGGCAAGGGAGTCTTGATCTGTTGTTGTTGTTGTTGTTAAGACTTTATTTTTAAGTAATCTCTACATCCAATGTGGGGCTCCAACTCACAACTTTGAGATCAAGAATCACATGCTCTACCAACTGAGCCAGCCCCTGATTTGTATATCTTAGTCTTAAGAAACACTTATTTGTTAATTCATAAAGTATGCCCTAGAGCAAGCAGTTAAGTTGCTTTTACTTATTTGCAGTATTAGTTAGCAAGGAGATGAGTATATTCCTCATCCTAGAATTGTTTAGTTCAGGGACAGGAAATACGTTGAGCCTCAGAACTGTTTAACCTGGGGAATGGAAAGTATGCCTGCTCCCAGTACTGTTTAACAAAGGGACAGGGAAACACTTGAATTTCAATCTCACATCAAATATACCTGATTAGTAGACTCTTAGGATAGAGCTTACATAGTCTCAACCCAGGTTTTATCTACACTACTTACTACTCTGGTAATGTGAGACAATGTGCCTTCTTTTGGGATTCTATACCAACGATGTAATTCAAGAATTAAATTTTTTTAAGTGAATAAACTGGTATTCTTCATGCTCAAAATGGACATTGCAATAACGCACTGTGCACTTTCCATTCTTTTCAGCCAGCCACAGGGATGATATTCAAAATTTAATACCCAACAGAGAGTAGGCATTGAATAAGCAGAATGTGAATAGGCTGTAATAAAACCAGTTTGAGTATATTAGGAAAATATCAACCCAGCTATCCCACATCCAGACACCAAATCCAAAAATAGATGGGAAAGACAATTTTACCCTCCACTACAGAATCCTAGTGAGCTTAAGACAACAAAGTGCTATTTATCATTAACACTACACTTCCATTGAGTGTTTGTAGGCTCTGTTTTATGCCAACAATGTCCTCACTTGGGACGCAGGTTGATAGAACAGCCATTATGTGGAATACCAGTCACCTTGCAAAAATGAAAAAAAAAAAAGCTTTTCAGGTTCTTGCATTAGCAATTACATGTCACTTCTGCTCACAATTCATTTGTCAGTTCTAGTTACTTGACCCCACACAATCACAAGGGGCTAGTAAATGCAATTCTACTATATGCCTGGAAGGGGAGAACAACATACAGTGAATAGCAATAGTGACTACCACTGTATACTTAATGTATGGCCATTAAATACTTACTTTACTCTTCCTCAGTCACATTCACCACATCCCCGAATTAACAACCCAAAAGTCTCATCTAATTATATTCTCAAGCTCAAATCATGGTAGACCCTACATTTGGAATGATATCTGGATTCAGTACATCATATCCAGATGTAGCTTCTCTTCATCTAAAGAATTAGTGTATTAGTCAGCTATTAATGCAATAATGACATGTAACAAATCACTCCTAATCTCAGTAGCTTAAAGGAACAAACATTTCTGTTTTCACTCAAGTTTGACTCAGTTCTGTTCCAGGTGTTTCCACATTTTCTTGGTCCAAGAGACATGCTCGTTCTGTGACAGTTTATAGGAGCACAAGCTAAATGCACAACATTTGAAGGCTTTACATATATTATACACATTTATATTCCATTGGCCAAAGCAAGTCACATGTTCACATGTTCACAAATCACAAAGAAAGGCCATATTCAAAGTCATTAGGCAGGGAGATATACACCTTCACAAGGGAAAAGTGGAGAAGAACAATTATTTGATGAGCAATAATCTGATTCATTATACCTGTGAGTTAAAAGTATAAGCTGCCTATCCCTTCTACCCCCCTTATACAATGGTGAACGGGTGCAGGATACACACAATATATTCCCATTTGAAAATGGAATAAGTAGGAGATACACTGCTGATACTGGTCCATATTAGCATCAAGTAGCTCCTTGACAAGGTTTACAGTATACGATTTGCTGTAACCCTTGGTTCCACCCTTTTGAATGTCCTTCCTTTTCTGTTTTGCTCCTCAGCTGTGTTTGAAAAGATCATTGGAGGATATGCCTTCCTTAGGGACTGAGTAGGTATCCTAACCTGTTTCCTGCTGACAGAAGACTGGAGACTAAGGATGATTTTATATCTTATCTTCTAGTCTAAGATGGTGGTTCTTTTGGCACCTACTTTAGTATTTATTTGGTCCAGTTAAGTGAAAACGCCAATAATGCCATCCTATACTTCTAGTTATACTTTTTGGGGTTTTCTATATTTTTTGGCTTTTTTGTCCCATGATTCTGCTGGGCTTAACTGAGCATTCCTGAGTTTATCAAGCACCAGTGGGAGAACCACACCCTTAATATCCCTCCCCACCCCACCCCCAACACCACTCCAGGTCATTGGTCTAACTCAAAGGATTTACTTGCCTTTGCCTTAATTCGTTAAAAGGTTTTACAAAGGGATGTGATGGTCACACCCTTGATTTAATCCTTGCCAAGAGGATAAATTCTTATTGGCCTTGGTCACACAAAGTTTCTCCGCGTTTTATGTTGTGGGTTGGGCCTGAAAAGTAGTCCCTTCTTCCAACCCTGAAAATTCTCAAATTTCTGGACTTTCCATTCCCTTTCATTTTGGCAGGAACACTCGACTACCACAAAGAGTATCACTGTCATCTAGTCCAGCAAAGGGATTCAGAGCATGCAGTGGCTTGAATATGTAATTTGACTATTTATCTGTCTTTCCTTAGAAGGGAGCAGAGCTGTGGGTGCAGGAGAGGTAGTGAGAGTTGTCTTTACTACTAGAATTTTTTAATTAAAAAAAAAACAAAAACCCTCACCAAGGAGGGTTGTGGAACAAGTGGAACAACTTCTGTTTATGGCTTTACATTAGGTTAAAAAAATATTCTTCTGAAAAATCCCTCTGACTCACCCCCTTGAATTCTGAATATTTTCTGCACTATCTTATGAGTTCATTACTTTCGTGTGTAGGAAAAGGGCATGGAATCAATCTGTTCTTTGTCCAGTTATTCCTTCTCAACAGAGAGTGCAAAGCTGGCATATCCGGCTGGAAAAGAATCAGTATTTAATGCCAAGGTGGCAATGAATGCAGTAGAAGTTATAGTCATATGGGTTTGCCTAGAATAGAAGACCTATAGGAAATGAAATGTTAGATGAGTAAGACCAGTTAACCGAAGTCTACCACCACTGCCTTCCTTTCTTCTTGTAGAAATACCTTTCTACTCCAGGCCCCCTTCCCCTTCTGCTGGGATTCTGACAAGTTATTTCTAGTCAACTGCATTTGCCTTCAATCTCCGCTTATTTCAATCTCTCCTAATAATTTATTAGGGCAATGTGTGCCTCAAATATCACTTTTCATTACATGAAGTGACCATTATAATCTACTATTAGTAGTAGACTTTTTAAAGATTATTTTTTTAAAGATTTTATTTATTTATTTGGCAGAGAGATACAGAGAGAGAACAAGTAGGCAGAGAGGCAGGCAGAGGGAGAGGGAGAAGCAGGCTCCCCGCCGAGCAGGGAGCCCGATGCAGGGCTCGATCCCAGGACCCTGGGATTATGACCTGAGCCGAAGGCAGCCACTTAACCGACTGAGCCACCCAGGCGCCCCTAAAGATTATATTTTTAAGTAATCTCTACACCCAATATGAGGCTCAAACTTACCACCCCAAGATCAAAGGTTGCATGCTCTATCAACTGAGCCAGGCAGGCACCCCAATAGTAGATCTTTAAAGGCTCTTTGATTTTACCATCATGTTGTAAATTTGAATTTTACAGCTTAGTTAAGGCTACTATGAGGAAGTATTCACAATACTTTCAAAAAAGGGCAAAATACAATACAAAAGTGATCCCTAGTTATATTGTTCCTATAGAAAAAATTCTAGAACAATGCACTCAATCTCTCTAAATTTCAATTTTTTTTAAAACAATCTGTAACATGTAGACAAAAATGGGTTCCTCCCACTCCCAGGAATTAAAAACTTAGAAAACCTTTAGCAGAGTGCCACACATATAGTTAATTGCCCAACAAAAGTTTGCTATTTAGAATTTATTTAAAAACTTGAAGATTAATTATCAACTAATATCTGCATAAATATAAAATAAAATCACCTAGGTACCAATAATTACTTTCTTAACAATCTTAAACTGCTTGTTCTAATGATAGTCTAGGCCCAAGGAAAAAAACTTACTTTGATACCCGTTCTTGATTCCCATAAGTGAGGTCTATCTGCAGCTGGGAGTTAAAAGTTCTTCTTGCTGCACCTTCCAATAATTTAATGGGAGTCTTATAAGTGGTTGTGCCTCACTTCAGGTGGCCCTTTCCAATCAACTTTGGCCCATTTTCTTTCTGTTTGCACTTAAACACGTTTAGAGCCACATGGCCCTCTGGTTCCAAATTATACTCTTAAGTAGCCATTTAAAAACTGTTCTTTCTTAGAGCCAAACAAATGGAGAGTGTATTACAAAAGAAGGGATCACAACTATACTAAGCCTAGGTCTACAATGTATGATTGTCCTCTTTCAATCCTGAGAAGGTTTTCCTAGCAACCAGCTTTACTAACTTGCTTTATTTTTCTCTCTTAAAGCCTTTGAAGATAATTTCTCCTCCCTTCCAGCCTTTGAAGTTATTCTGAATAGAAAACTAAAGATTATCTATTAACTGCCCTAGCACATTTCTGAACACTCCAGAAAAACCTGGGACTCCTTCCTGAGCCACAGCCACTGTCATTGGCACATGGCTTCATGTGATTATAGCTCAACCTCTAACATGACTAACCAACCAACCAACCAACCAGAATTTCTTGAACACTTCTTATTTTCTGGGCATTATGGCAGGATTTACAAATATAAGAGTGAAATGCAGACACTGACCTCCATAGTTTCATTCTAGTGCTGTCTAATCCTCTACACCTGCACTATCCAATACAATACCCACAGCCAGACATGGCGACTGAGCATCTGAAATGTGGCAGGTCCAAACTGAGGTGTACCATAGGTGAAAATACACACTGGACCTTGAACCAAAAAATGTAAAATATCTGATAATAATTTTTATGTTGATTGCATGTTGAATGATTATGTTTTGAATATACTGGGTTAAATAATACATATCAAAGTTAATTTTACCAATTTCTTTTCACTTTTTTTAAAAGTGACTACTAGAAAATTTAAAATTACATATGGCTCACAACACATTTCTGTTGGATAGTGCTATTCTAAACATATTCATCAAAATTATTTGAAAAACTTGCTAAAATGTAGATTCCAGGTCCCATCCCCTATCTATAGAATCAGAATGTCTGGGTAGTGGAGTCCAGGAAAAAGAATTTTCAACAAATATTCTAGGTGATCCTTATGCAGAAATAAACTTAAGAATCACTGGTCTCTTGACTAGTAAACCAGGAGCCATGAGTTATTCTTATTTCAAATAAACTTATTTTCATTGTTTAAGCAGATGATAAGACAGATGACTGACCGTTAAGAGAGGTTCTCTCTAGTGAGTCCAAAGTGGTTTCTGGCATGATCCCAATAAAGAAGAGGAACAAAAACAAAGCACTCTTTAGCCGGGCAATCCATTGCATAATCACTTAACTGATGTTATTATGTAAGAGGCAGGTACTTTCATGAGAGAAAAAGAAAATGTAGGCTTGGTCTACAGGCAGTCTATGGACTGTCTTAACCACCTGGTTTTCCAACTTGATGGGTCAAATTGAATATAAAATTTGAAAATTCATTTTGTTTGTTTTTTGGGGGGCGGAGGGATAGGGAGAAAGAAATAAAGCAGAAAGAAAGAAAATACCAAGCAGCCTCCATGCCCAGCACAGAACCCATCACAGGGCTCCATCTTACAACCCTGAAATCACAATCTGAGCTGAAATCGAGAGTCAGAATCTTAACCATCCCAGCCATGCTGGCATCCCCAAACTTCTCATTTTGAACTTTCTGTGTCTATGCACCAGTTTCTTCCACAAATACTGAGGTTCTACTGTGTTCCAGGAAGCATGTGAAGTGCCAGCTATGGCTGAGACTGACAGATGTTTGCCTTTCAATATCTGCTCTGATCTTCTTTCTTTGTCACAAATTTTCATCTGACCGAATAGCCAACCAGAATATGAAAAAGAATTTTGCACTTCTCATAATTTTTTAAAATATTTTTATTTATTTTTTGACAGAGAGAGAGACAGCGAGAGAGGGAACACAAGCAGGGGGAGTGGGAGAGGGAGAAGCAGGCTTCCTGCTGAGCAGGGAGCTTGATGCAGGGCTCAATCCCAGGACCCTGGGATCATGACCTGAGCCAAAGGCAGATGTTTAACGACTGAGCCATCCAGGCGCCCCTCTCATATTTTTTTTTTTCAACTAGATGTTGGTAATTTGACTAAGTTCTAACTACTGGGATATAAGAAGTATTGCATAGCAACTTACAAGAGCATCCCTTAAAAGATAGCACTTCTGCTTTGCCCATTCTTGCCTTCCTCTTCTATCTTGCTGCCCAGAAAATGAATGGATCAATGGGCTCCATCTTTGACCATGAGTTCAAGGTTACCATTTAGATACAGTGGGGCAGAAAGGTGGAAGTAGCTTGGGTTCCAGAGAGTTTTGTGGTTTTGTGTAGAACCACCGTACCAATATTAGACTTCCCTCCTTTGGATAATGATATAAATATATATATATATATATATGTATATATATGTATATATATATATATAAACTTGGTACAACACTATGGAAAACACTATGGAGGTTCTTTAAAAAAATTAAAAATAGAAATACTATATGATCCAATAATTCTACTACTTAGTATTTACTCAAATAAAATGAAAATGCTAATCAAAAAAATATGTGCACCCCTATGTCTATTGCAGTGTTATTTACAGTAGCGAAGATTTGGAAGCAACCTAAGTGTCCACTGATAGATGAATTGATAAACAAGATGTGGTGTATATACATTCTGGCCAATGACCAAACACTGTAGGCAAGGAGAGCCTCTACTGACGACTGGCCTAAGGGATAGAGCAGCAAACACACAACAGCAGAGTGCACACAGCACACACTGGAGACACTCCCTGAAGTGCCAGGCCCTGGACACTACATGATCTCTTCTTCAGAAAGCCTTTATTTTCAAGGGCAGGAAACATAACAGGTTTTTCTAATATACAGAGAAAGACAGAGACTTAGACAAAATGCCAAGAGGGAGGAATTCCTCCCAAATGAAAGAGCAAGTTAAGGTCATAGCAGAGACCTAAGTGAAACAGAAAAAGTAACATGTTTGATGGAGAATTTAAAGGAATAATCATAAGGATAATCACCAGGCTTGAGAAAAGAATGGGAGACTTAAGGGAAGCCCTTACTGCAGAAATAAAAGAGTTAAAAAAGAATCAATCAGAAATGAAAAATACAATAACTGAACTTGGAAGCAGACTTGATACACTGAACACAAGATGAGAAGAAACAGAGGAATGAGTAAGTGATATAGAGGACAGAATAATGGTAAATAATGAAGTTGAACAAAAGAGAGAAAGAGCTATGGAACACTAGAATAGATTTAGGGAACTCAGTGACTCCATCAAACATAATAACATTCATATCATAGGAGTCCCAGAAGAGGAAGGGAGAGAAAAGGGGGCAGAAAACTTATTTGAAGAAATAATAGCTGAAAAAGTCCCTAATCTGGGGAAAGAAAGAGACATCCAGATCTAGGAGACACAGAGAGTTCCCATCAAAATCAACAAGAGTAGGCCAATACCAAGACATATTATAATTGAATTTGCAAAATAGAAGGACAAAGAAAAAAATCTTAAAAGCAGAAAGACAAAAGATGTCCTTAACCTATAAGGGAAGACCCATAAGGCTAGCTGGGGATTTCTCAACAGAAACTTGGCAAGGCAAGAGAGTAGCATGATATATTCAAAGTGCTGAATGGGAAAAATCTGCAGCCAAGAATACTCTCTATCCAGCAAGGCTATCATTCAGAATAGAAGGAGATATAAAGCATTTCCCAGACAAAAGCTAAAGGAGTTCGTGAGCACTAAACCAGCCCTGCAAGAAATATTAAAAGGGACTCTTTCAGTGGAAAGGAAAGACCAAAAGTGACAAAGATAAGAAAGGAACAGAGAAAATCTCCAGAAACAATGAAAAATCAAGAAATAAGATGGCACTAAATACATATCTATCAAGTGTTGTTCTGAATGTAAGTGGACTAAACACTCCAATCAAAAAACAAGGTGTCACAATGGATAATGAAAAACAAGACCCATCTATATGCTGTCTACAAAAGACTCATTTTCTTTAATTAATTAATTTACTCAATTTTTTTTTAAGTAGGCTCTGCACCCAGTGTGGAGCCCAACATGGGGCTTGAATTCATGAACCTGAGATCAACACCTGAGCTGAAACCAAGAGTCAGATGCTAAACTGACTAAGCCACCCAGGCATCCCAAGATTCATTTTAGACCTAAAGACACCTGCAGATTGAAAGTGAGGGGATGGAGAAACATTTATCATACAAATGGATGTCAAAAGAAAGCCAGAGTAGCAATAATTCTATTGAAAAAACTGGATTTTAAACCAAAGACTGTAATAAAAGATGAAGAAGGGCACTATATCATAAAAAAAGGAGACCATCCAACAAGAAGATATAACAATTGTAAATATTTATACATCCAATGTGGGAGCACCCAAATATATGAAGCATCTAACAACAAACATTAAGGAACTCATTGATAATAATACAATAATAACAGGGGACTTTAACACCTCACTTACGTCAATGGACAGATCATCTCAGCAGATAATCAACAAGGAAACAATGGCTTTGAATGACACACTGGGCCAGATGGACTCAATAGATATATTGAGAACATTCCATCCTAAAACAGCAGAATACATGTTCTTTTCAAGTGCATATCGGACATTCTCCAGAATAGAATACATACTAGGTCACAAATCAGGCCTCAACAAGTACAAAAGATTGAGATCATACCATGCATATTTTCTGACCACAACACTATGCAACTTGAAGTCAACCACAAGAAAAAACTTGGAAAGACCACAAATATATGGAGGTTACA